>NW_017728950.1:6559403-6569040 GCF_001723895.1 Crocodylus porosus | reverse complement strand
CTAGGCTCCCTTTGGGTGCTAGCCCATGGGTTGGCAGGGAGCACAGGGCCAGGAAACAGCTGTCTCCTGGCAGGGGCTGGGAACAATCTTCCCAGGAACAAGTTTGTTCCCAGTTGGCTGTCTATACATGCGGTATGGTACAATAAGTAATCACAAGTAATTTTGTTTTTTGCATTTACAAATAGCAAATTTACTTGTTATTAGAGCAAATTACTGTGCAGTAAGCACCTGCATATGTAGATGGTGGTGCTTGCTGGGCAGTAATTTGCTCTAATCTCGCATAAAGCATCTTATATGGATGCAGCCCAAAAGTACAGAATCCTTCCATCTTCACACATGAGAATGGGAATCATGTGCAGCTGTACTCCCTGTCCACCATTAAAAGCTTGTCTACATTGGGAAAAAAAGCATCTTGTTAACAAATATGTTAACCAACACAATGTTAAGCATAATTTGTTACTGTAAAAAATGTGTAATGGGATATCTCTACTGCAGACTGAAGTACAGTTGAGAGATACCTGATAGCCTTAAATGAATCAGTTTATGTACCAGGAGTAGTTTGCCTATGCATGAAGCTCTGTGCCAGATGATTTACTCTGTTGAGAAGCAGGTTAAATTAGCCTGTATGTAGCTCTGTGCTACCATGGCTAGACTGCTTCTGGAGCCTGAGCAATCTAGCTGATCTTGGTTAACTGAAGGGATGAAGTATTATGCCTTGTTTGACATTTTGGTCATTAATACATATTACTAACTTGTTTCTGGCCATGAGATTTTTCTTGGTGTAAATAAGGACTAAGACACTTCTCCTTCTACTCATTCCCCATTAAGCCCATGAGGAGAAGAAAGGCCTTGCAGCCTCAGCATCCATCTACTCTTCCAGCCCAGACTGATGTTAAGTTGCATTTTCCTGAGCTGATGAGGTGCCAAATGAGAACTGTAATGCAAATGCCTTACAACCTCGTTGCTAAGTTTTCAGAAACCACATTGGATGATCCAGGCTACTAATGTGTTTTTAAAAGTCTCATGTACACAAAGCAGTGTATGTTTTTTTTGACAAGTGTTAGGCAGGCAAACTAAAATCTGGTGGGGGGACCTAAGCTTTACATAGACTGGTTTAGCACAGTTCAAAGTATGCACCACATTTTCTGTATTAAACTACTAGAACCTCTAACATCACATGGTTAAATCCTAGTCTAGACAAAACCTTTTTGGTTTAGAAAAAGGCATTCCCCACAGTGTTGCCCTCAGTCATCTCAAACAAGGTAAAATCTGTTAACCCACATTAGGATGAAGGTCAGGTTAGGTAATGCAGATTATCCCCTAGTATATAGACTTATAAGGAGCTCATCACAGTGATTAAACAGGAGGATGGATGCTTGTTAAAAGAAAACTGTATTTTGGAAAAAAAAAAAGAAAGGTTTGTTTGATTATATCCTTTGCTGGACTAACTGTCCAGTTGGGAGAAATATTAGATAAGCTTTCTGGCACGAAGTGCCTTTCCAGCAGCTATCAGTGCAATATACTTGACTATTCAGACTGTGCCAGATATTAAAACTTAAATTGCCCAAAGCAAGCGGCAAGACAAAAGGAGGGTTCTGAACCCTTCCAGCACATGCAAGTGCCAGGTGTTTATAAATACATGATCTTTGCCATTATTCCCTTTTAAAAGATCAAGTCCAAATAGACTTTGTTTTTTAATACCCTCCTCTACAAACCATATCATTTATATCCTTAATGCATTATAGAAATTAGTAGAACATGCATTTTCTATGTTTGTTTTCTCTTAAGGATAAATGGAAGTAGCTATTACAAAAAAAAGGGATTAAAATGGCTGGATTTATACTATTTTGTAATTCAGTTTACCTGTGAATGATTTGCACTTGTCTCTGTAACCAGAACCATTTGAAGATGCATTGAAGAATCAAACTACTGGGCCTGTGCTGAATAAGGCAACTTCAGTTGAATGTACCAGTCCTCTTTTATCCAGAGCGGCTCACTGCGCTATGATGGAAGACCTAAGTACAGAACCTTGGTATCAAGGGGAGATGAGCAGGAAAGAAGCAGAAAAGTTGTTAAAGAAATGTGGAGACTTCTTGGTCAGAAAAAGCACTACAAATCCAGGTTCCTATGTGCTGACTGGTATGCATAACGGACAAGCCAAACATCTTCTTTTAGTGGATCCAGAAGGAATTGTAAGTATTGACTTCTCAATAACAGTAAAATAGTGTTCTGTAAAGCAGAAGATTACCTTTGTCAATGCTTAATTATTATCAGAGGCATGTATAAAGTGTCTATCACTTAAACCTAAGCCTCAGTTTATGATGTCTGGTTAAGAACTGCTGCAGGAATTATCCATGTAAAGGCAACCTTCAGATCATTTTTTCTTGAGTTCAAGTTGAAATGGAGAAGTAGCGCAGTGGTCAACTCTGACAAGACACTTTTATGACTTCCTGAATCAGTGGCTGGGTAATTTCTTGAATCACTTAAAACAGTCTTGTCACTGATTTTACTTACACTGTGGTGCTCGAGGTAACAACATGCCATTCTGATAAATGATGATTGTCAGGGCACAGGGCCAGCCTGGCCATGATGTTTTCTAAAGTTGGGCTAAGAGGAAACTGGCACACAACAATTCTCTCTAGCACCTCAGGACTCCCTCAGCTGGTGACTTGGGCTTTCTAGCAATGGAGCCACATAAAGAAGCCAGAGCTGGGCAAGTACACTGAGCTTTGGTATTTTTGCAGCTGCTGTATTAAGTTTGTTGATGTGTCTCAGTTTGGTGACTCAAAGCATCTCGTGTGTTGCAATATATGTCAGTCGTGTATTAATAGTGCCTAACCAACCAACTACTCCTCCGTATGAGACTAGTTTAAAAGCAGGTGTCAGAGCAACTGATACCTGTCAAAAATTGGCACGTGTTATATACATCCATGAGGCCACGTCTGGCTGCACTAACTGACTTAAACTGAGAAACTGGCATAAGGTCACTGAGGTTAAATCTGGGGTCTAGAGGAGTGATTCCCAACTAGGGTAACACAGCAGCTTTTAAAAAGTGTTATAGGGAGAGAGGAGCTAAGCAAGATATGCAGATTCCAGTGAGAAGATAAGGGCCCTTACTGGCCCTATAAGAATAAATTCATTTTTATATGGGGTACAGCTCAGTGGAAAAAAGTTATGGAGGGGTGCCTTGAATCTAAAAAGGTTGAGAACCATTGGTCTAGAGATCACAAAGCTTTGACTAGAGAGGATTATTGCCTATGCTGTAGTTGTATTGGCCACAGGAGGGCAGTGAAGGAATATTTTAATGTTTGGTTTTTACAGCTGCAGTAGTCTCTGACTACTTGTGTTCCATCGTTTTCAACAAGCTAGAAGGACTGTGTGTTAACTAGAGATATGTCTCTTTTACTTACAGGCTGAAGGTTTTCCAGCAATTCTGTGATTCCTGAAGAAGGCCTTTATCTTCACTTAACATGCAAATAATTGTCTTAGAGGGGTGCTGTGAGATTTTAATAGTAGGGATCTATTGTATCCTTACGGGACTGTTATCTGGCTTGTGCAGAGATGCAATGAGCCAGCTATACTCTGGAATAGGAAGTACATGGCCAGTGCCACTCCTCCATGCCTAGGCAATTCTGCTGGTTGGTACAGGGAGAGAGTATAAACCCACATCTTTCCACTCCTTTTCCCTGCGACAGTACTTCTTGCATCCCTTCCCTCCATTTGTGAACCCATTTGTAATGTGCCCTTGAGTTCAAAAGGATAGTCTCCTTCCTCTTTAGCTTGGGAGGACGCGAGTAATGGTTTGCTATTGGTCAGTGCCAGAAGTCTCAAACTCATGATAACCCTTAGGCTGATGACCTCTCGCAGAATGCTGGGCTTCCACAGAACACAGTTTGAAAACGATAGCCACTGCTTGCCTCCCTGCCACCAAAGGCCACCTCCAAAGAGGCTCCATAGCCCCAAATTATGTGGCAGGTCTCATCCCACACTGGCCCTGGCCCTGAAGTCCTGGGCCCACTAGGAGCCCCAGAGGCTGGAGAACACAGGCCACATGTTTGACACCCCAGGTCTGTGCTTATAATAGTAAACAGGAACACTCACGCCCTTGTACTGGTTCTACTGGGCTGTCCAGTGAGTATAGACGGTAGAGCCAAGGTTCCTTTTATCACCTTTCCAGCATACCTGTTACAAAGCACAGTAACTCCTAAGGACTTCAAGGCTAGGATAACTCCTTCAGAAGGAGATGTGGCTCCTTATGCCCATGCAGAGGACAGCAAGCCAAGTCACTATCTAGCTGGAGAGTTTTCAGCATACGTATATCCTTCCCTCCCTTGCACCTTATAAAGCATATTTCATACTTCACATTCTCATGTCAGATTCCAGATGTCCACATAGAAAAAGCCTTCCTATTTTAGGCATGGGGGCAGTGCACTGAAAGGATGTTGTTTACTATACAGATGTATTAGTATTACCAGCTTTCCCTACCCTCAACAACACTCATGACTTGGAGCACATTCTCTCTATTGACATCAAAATGTTCCACAGACATTAATTGACTGGGTCTTACAAATGAACTCTACTGGGCATGATTCCACCCAAAGAGGGCTCCAGCACTGAAGCAGCATTTCAGTGGGCATGTCTACACATATATGTGTGCTGGCTTAAATTTACGGTGTAGTAATTTACTGCACAATAGGCAGGAATAGGCCAGCATCTACACGTGCAGGCATTAAAGTGCATTAACACTGTTAATAGACTTTGTTTTTTAATACCGTCCTCTACAAGCCATGTCATTTATATCCTTAATGCATTATAGAAATTAGTAGAACAAGCATTTTCTATGTTTGTTTTGGGACTAAAGAATTGAAGAATTTGTTTGGGACTAAAGTTAGTCCCAAGTCAGTCCACACACACAATGTTACTGTGCAGTAAGGTGTCTGTCTATATGTGTGTTACTGCATAGTAAATAATTGGATATATATTTGCTACCTGCATCATGCAGGTATCTAATTTATGCTCAAGCCAGCATAAGTCACCATATTTACTGTGCAGTACGGGTGTGTACGTGTAGATGAGCACCTGTACTGTGCAGTAATTTCAGTTACTGAGCAGTAAATGCATACGTGTAGATGTGCCCATTGGGTGGTTTTTGTGTTTGAAACACTTTATAAAACTAGGGCTAAGCTTGACCATATCCTTCAAAGGTGGGATGTGATCACACTTATCAACCGTGAAGAGTCAATAGTCACATCTGTTTGGAAAGGCTGTCCATCTGGGGCAGGCTTGTTCCAGTACTCTGTCAGCTTGGCTTTCTGGCTTGCTGGTCATAATAAAAGCCCTTAATAGTCTCAAGGACTGCTTAGTCAAGGAGGTGCTAATCAAAAGTTACACACCACTTGAAAAACTCACTCTCTTTGGAGTGCTTGCCTATTGTTCTTAACAATGCTGGCCTTATAACTTGTGACCCGCTAGCTCATTTGCAGCATGTCATGAGCATGCCTAGCAAAATGCAAACATACTACAAGCCTTGGGAGACTATTTTTTCACAGTCTGCATTTCTTTGTGCGTGTCTACACTGTCTCTGTGCAGTGCCCAAGCTCTGAGATGCATGGTCTGACTACATATGTTGTACCAAATCCTGGAAATGAGGCAGTATTGACTCGTTGGTGTAGCCCTGAGCCAGCCACATGAACCCTGATAGAAATAGAAAGTATGTGCTTAGGGCTACTCAAAGGGGGCTGCCTGGCTTTGCATCACAGATTGGGTGATGGCAGTAGTACTAGACACAGTGGTGTAGAAAAAAAGAGATATCAAACTTATTCAGCCCTGTGGGCTGGATTAGGGGCACCGAGCCAGTCCATGAACTGGATTGGGCTCACAGACTGGCCCCACACACCACATGCAATGTGCAGGGCCAGTCTGACATAAGTGGTCCATGCAGCGTGTATCCCAAACTAGCCCCACATGCTTCATGTAGTGTTCAGGGCTAGAGCCAGCATATGCTCTATGCGGCATGCAGGACTGGTTTAAGACCCATGCACCATGGTCTGGATGATAAGGCTCTGAAGGCCATATCTAGCCTGTGGCCTGTACCTTTGACACCCTACCTTAAACTCAAGAAAACCGGCCCTTTTGGGGGTCAGGTCTGAAAAGTAAATGCTGCTGAGGCTGGTGGGCTTTGTTTCAAAATGGGATCCTTTTACTTGAGCTAGACAGGGTAGGTACAGACATTTGGGGAGGTTAGATCACATTAAAACTGGCCCTGATATGGCCCTTACACTAGTTAGGTTGATCTAAGTGTGAATAATACAGAAGTTCAGGATGGCTATATTGGTCTAAAAATGGCCTACCTGATCTAAATTAACCCTACCTCCAACATTGACCTAACTTAGATTCGGTTGGCTATTTTTAGGCCAATCTAATTGTTCTGAACTTCTGTACAGTTCCCAGGGCTATAAAAGCCCTGGGGCTGCATTTTTCCTACCCGCTGTCTGACACGGGGCTATTTTAGCTCCCATCTCCTCCTCCCAAGATGGACAATGGGCCCCCTGCGAACCATCCAGTGCATCCCCTCCCCACCACCAAGCCTGCCAAAGCCTCCATCCCACAAGCATCTCTTGGTGCTGGTTTTGCTACTGTTTGCCAATGCCAGGACCTGAGCAAGTAAGTTGAGTTGTGGGGAGGGGTCATCAGGCTGGGGGAGGATTAGGTCACTGGGAGGTGGGGTTGTTAGTCTGTTGGTGTGGGGTAGAGGGCTATACAGAGCCCCTGGTCATGGGGGGTGGGAGAGAAATCCCCCCCACCTCCCAGACCCTGCCAAACCCTCCCAGACCCCAGCAACCCCCCATGGACCCTGCCTGCCCCCCAATCTCCCCCAGAGCCATTTTGGGAGAAATTTTCCAGGTTTGGTGTCTGCCTTAGAATGAAATTATTCTTTCATTTCTCAAGGAAAAGTTGTTGGGTTGTTTCTGCCATTGTCAAAGAAATTCTTAAGAGACTGTTCATCAAGAAGCTGTAAGACTTCTTTCTTTGGAACAAAGACCTGATATTGGGCAGGAGAGGGGCTTTATGTTGGGCAGGGGTGAAAATCTGAAAATTATAAGTCTTTGAGGAAAAAAAAAGCAGTTCAAACAAATAAGGGAGGGATCCTTTAGGAATAATAGCATATGACCATATAATTAAAGTCTGAATCATAGCCTATACATACAAAAGCTACTTTAGTTCTGGCATTTTCTAACTTCAGAGTGCTTGACTTTGTAAACTTAATGTTCTTTACATCCAGTTGGTTTTGGTTGTGATCATTTATATAATAAGATAGTAGTACAGAAGTCTGGAAAAGTGCTAGACAAATAGCAGATTCCTTTTTTATGAAGCTGTTTAAGCCCAAAGGGACAAAGTGGGTATGATGCAGTATAGAACAAACATGCAGATAAATACAGAATATGGTTTTGTATTTGGAATGCTTCCCTGGAGCTGAGTGGCTTTTCAGGAAGAAATGATGGAGGACATTGTATATATCAGGCCCTGTTGAAATCAAAGAGGATCCTGAAGGGGTGATATGTCACTCAGTCTGCTCGGACTGAAGCTGGTCAGCATTTTTTTAGTTTGTTTTGTTTCATTGAAAAAAATTGACAAAACCAAAAATTCCACATGTCCGGCATAAAATGTTGAGTTTCACTGAAAAAACAAATATTTTTCAATTTGTTAAAAGTAACTGAAGCCTCCCAAAATTTGGAGCACCAAAGCTGCTTGTTGCTAAACTGTTCATGTAAATGTAGAGCTTTGTGTAAAATGTTTGGATTTCAGGGGTTTGGCTTTTCAGTGGTAATGGGAAATGTTTGAGGAAAGCAGAAACTTAAAAAAAAAGAAAAAGAAAAAAGTTTCATTAAAGCCCAAATTTACATTGGGGAAAAATAGTTTTAATGGAATTTTTTTTGCAGAACCTATTCAGCCTCAGTAAAGATGGTGGACTCTTCCCCAAATATAGCAGGCAAAATAGAAATCTGGAGACAAGACAGGAAAACAGTTAATTTGGGGGCAGCAAAATGTCCATTGACTTTGATGGAAAAAGGCACAAACAAAAATATGGAGTAAAAGAGATGCATGATATTTCATTTTAATTCCAAAGAATATTAGCAAAAGGTTAAAGGAAAGAAATGTTTTTTGGTTTTTGTTTAATGTATGCTGTTTCATCCTCTTCTTTTAAGGTTTGTACTAAAGACCGTATATTTGACAGCATAAGTCATCTCATCAACCACCATCTTGAGAACAATTTGCCAATAGTCTCTGCTGGGAGTGAGCTCTGCCTCCAGCAACCAGTTGAGAGGAAGCAATGATGCGTTATGACACTTTCAGCTTTTGTACCCTGTAAGCTATAACCAGTGGATACTGCAAACCTGAAACCATGTACATTAAAAATGCATACATAAATATATATATGTAGATCTCACCAGTGTGTTCCCTTTAGGTTTAAGAAGCGCCATCCCATATGGTACTACTTGAAAATTCTTACTGCTCTACTCAGATATGAAGTCTGATTGAAAACACAGACAGAAGGCTTTCTTAAAATGTAATTTCAATAAAATTGTTCCGATTCCTTAATGTGAATATTGATAGTGTACATACATGCATTATATATAAATACAGTATATATTTATATTTTTCAAGTCAGTCTGTTGAAGGTATGGAACAAATGTTCTGTGCCATGTGTTTTTAATTGGAAAAGATGCCAATTGTGATTGTTCAGATAAAAATAGAATTCAATGATCTCATTTCCTTGAGAAATCTAATATTGGAAGTCATATTTGTAGTTTTATCTAATAAGCACAATTATGGGGAGAAAACAAGTGGATTACATTGATTAAATACCAGAAGAGGGGACTAAATTCAGAGCTAGTATTCCAACATGGAAATTTAGTGTGAAACAGTTTTTAAAAGCATTAGTTAGTGTCACTGATTTCAAAAGCATTTTATCTTTCTGATGTTGTTTCAATTCTTATATGATGCTGCTCAAGATGTTTGTAACTTACTTTGACAATGACTTAGTGTGATCTCTGTGTGTTTGAGATGTATGCATTTAATTTTTCTAACAATAATATAACACTATTCTGCAGCTTTTATTTATTAAATCTAATTAAATCAAAGTAAATTATTTACAAGTAGTTCACTTGTTGTGAAAAAAAAATTGTGCAGTGACTGCCAGTCACTTGTGAGATGTTATATATTGATTAAGTGGGTTCCAATTGCTTGTTTTTTTAATGTGTTTAGTGAAAGATGCACGCAGCTGGTCAGAGACACAGTTGAAATTTTAAAAAATAGAATAATCACAAAATATCAAACCTTAGAATGTTAATCCATGTAAAAGACCCAACTTTGATTTACTTAATTTTTAGGTGTCTCTATCTGAGATGCAGTTTAAAGTTGGCCTTTAGGAAATGATATTTTTAATAAATGTATTGGTTGTTTTTAATGCCCACTTTGGAAAAATACACACGTATTGGTGATGCATTTTTGGCAAATAGTTCAGTAGCTCTTGGTATTGAGATATGTACAATGAAAAGCCGTCTAACACAAACATTCACACACACACACACACACACACACACACACACACACACACACACACACACACACACAC
>NW_017728950.1:6538459-6559303 GCF_001723895.1 Crocodylus porosus | reverse complement strand
CACACACACACACACACACACACACACACACACACACACACACACACACACAGAGTAAATCCATGAATTAGTTTTGCTTTTTGGAGAGGACCTTAGCTTTTGCTTATGACTTAAGGAGAGCTAATTTTAGTTCTCAAAGGGTGCATCTACACAAGACACTTACTGTGCATTGGCCTAATAACACTGTGTAGTAGTGTGTCACGGCAAAAACTGTGCTAATAGCCTCCTGTGCAGTGTTATTAGGCTAATGCGCAGTAAGCGTCACTAAATAAGCATGTGCCTGCGCTACTGTGCAGTAACTTTAGGTACTGCACATTTAATTAGTGCTTTATTAAGGAAGTATTAAACTAAATACACAGTCTCTAAGGCGTATTAATGAACATGTAAGCATGCCCAGTTTTATGAGTGCAACTCCCATGTGGTTCCTTGGAGGTTGAACCATTCTCACCACAAACAGAATATATTTTTGTGGGTTCTAATGCTAAACCTAGCCTAAAACTCAAACCATGTTTGAAGATTTGACTAATGAAGGTCCTGATCCAGCAAAGTAAGTACCTGACATTTGGTAGGTAAATAGCTGATGAGACTCCTTACATTTAGACAGCTGCTTAAGTACTTTGCTGAATTAGTGTCCAATTGGTTTCAGGATTTGATTTAGAAACCATTCCTAGGATGCTGTTTTAAAATTCTCAAATAATTTCTTGGTATTTTCTGCCATAAAGCATAGAAAAGTCACTGTTTTGCAAGTTTGGTTGGGGTCAATCTATAAAACAACCTTTCCCTTGCCCCCCACACATAAATCCCATCATTCTGGCAGCTGATTCAGAGTTAGTACCTGAAAATACCTTCCAGAGGCAATGCTGACATGCAAATCTTTCAGGGAGCTTGAAGTTACATTCTTACCTCTAATCTCCTCCATCTCACCATGTTCTACTTCTGCCAGGCACCATCATAGGATCCTAACTCCTGTATCACTGTGTCCTTAGTCACATAAAATTTGCAGCCTGTGCTGATCTCTTTCAAGAATACCTCCAGGCATGCAAGAATCTGGCTTTCCTCTTGGATCTTCCTCCTTTCCCTTTCCCATCCCCTAGCAACCTTTCTCTTAGTCCCCACCTCCCCATTAACCACTGCTTGACATGTTTTTTGCCTAGTTGTAGAGGCTGGTTGCCATCGGTACTTCCCCATAGAGCAAGAGGGTAGTTCCACCTCACAGGGCATGTGATAACCTGATTCTTTTTGCCATCTTTCCCTGTGCGACTATGTGGAGAAAGCAACTCCTCTTTACCTTGCCTCCTAGGAGGCAGGGGAATTATGATTGCGTTCTCCCCTTATTTTCCTTGCAGTGATGATAAGATCAAAGCAGTTTTCTGAAGCAGGGAACTGTTTGCTTCAGTTCTTTTCTCCTCTGCATAGCACAGAAGTGTGGGTGGGATCTGGGTCCTCAAGGAAGGAGTACTTAGATGCTTGATTACTGCCCTGTCTAGCATGGCTGAGTCCTTCAGCCCTGTTGCCATGTTGGAATCCATAAGGCAAAAATGTGGAGGCACTTCTGCTCCAGAGTAGCATTTTGACTGAGAGCAATGATGATTTTAAGGGGAAAAAAGCCTCTATTTTGCTTTTTTGAGTGTGGTTGTCTTGTGGAAGAAGACTCGGAAACAAGGCAGTCTAGGGCCCTCCGTACATGGAGCATCCCATGACCCTGTCCAGTGGCAAAGACCTGCCACTGTGCGCCTTAGCAGAACATGCCTTGTCACACATTCACCTGCAACAGTTGCAAATCATTGGATTATAGTGACCCATTAAAGTTAGTAGGAGTTAGGAGATAACTTTTGCCTGAAAGGGATACTACTTTGTAATGTCACAAGCGTTCTTAACAGGAGCTAAACTGCTTGAATGTGTGTTTGCTTGCATTTTAAATGCATTAACTTAACAAGTGTTAAGTTGGACATGTAACACCACCTTCTCTCTGACAGGCAATGCCTCTCAGACCTATTATTCTAGACTGTCTGCATGTTCAGACCAGTACTGTTTACATTGAGGTCATATTTTATGCTTTTTTTTTTTTACTAACCTCCCCTCCCCCAAAAGTTGAAAATGTGACCTCATTGTATCTTTTAATGAGGCCCTAGGCATGGCCTGGTACAGCCTATGCCTTCTGCCTGTGGTTCCATTTTTATTATCTTTCAGTAAAGGATGTCATGTTTTTGCTGTTGATTTGTGATACAAATTCTCCTGTCAGAAAGTAGGATTTCATAATAAACAATGTTTTGTTTTGTTTGAACAATCTGGGCCTAAAAGGAGTGATGGGAGATGAGTGCATGAATGAATGCATTTCAAATGTTTTGAAACAAATTTGTAAAAAAAAAAAAAAAAAAATGTTTCTGAATTTACCAGCTGTAGTCTTAACAAACTACCAACCAATCTGCTACCATATAAAATCCCCTACCCTTAGTTCAGTTCTTACCTGTTGTAACTGCAATTGTAATTACACACTAATATCATTTTTACCTTGTATTACCTTATGTTCTGACAGCAGAGAGTAGCTGAAAACCCGTCATATCGACCTGGCTCAAGATGTCACCTGGTGATGTGGAACTGTGGCAAAGGGTAGTGCATACCAATGCTGTGTCTCTGGGCTGTGGTGAAGCCATGTTTCTAGATAGACCCTAAGGACTGTAGTGGACGTCATGCCTCTGAAGCTTTTAAAATGACTGGGAATCAAATCAACTTCCATCTGACTCTAGGCTTTTTGGGGGTAAAGGGAGGACATAAAGACTATTAAAAGCTACCTTTCTAGTCCCTGCTGCTTTGGTTGCTGCTCTGATGGATTTGGTACTGTGCATGAAAAATTATACAGCAAGGCTATAAATCTGTAAGTTCAGGGTCTGATCTTGTTGCCATTAGAAACAGTGAGTGATTTGCTATGGAACTTTATGGAGACACCTAAATCCTATTTAGGTGCCTGAAACCCCATTGATTAAGTAAATTGGAGGTGAATGCCGGAATCTGGGTTTTCCTGGACATGTCCTCTTTTTGGATCCTCCAGCTCTGTCCAGGTGGTTTTTTGAAAGCTGAACAAATGTCCAGAATTTTTCTCTGCTCCACTGATGAGAGTGGGGGGTAGGCAATTGGAGGCAGGGGGCACCATGTGTGAATGTGTGTGCATGTGCACGTGGCTGGTATGCAACCAGGTATGGTGGTGGGAACAACCTTAACAGCTGGATGCAGGTAAGTCTATGAGGAGTGGTGGTTGGAGGGTCAGGGGTTTGGGGAGGTGGATAGGGGGTCAGGGCTGTGTGTGCATATGTGTGTGTGTGTGTGTGTGTGTGGCATGGTGTGGTAGGGTGTGTGAAGTGGGCAGGGGGTGGTGGGGAGCTCCATGGCTGGGCCAGTGGCACAGGGTCCAGTGCCCAGGCTCACAGGGGTGGAGTGGCCAGAAGACACTGTCCGGCCAGGGAGCAAGGGCATGGCTAGGCCACCTGGTACAGTGCTGGGGCCTCAGTCCAGGGCAGCAAGAGTCACAGGCCTCCCTTCCTTTTCCCTCCAGCCTGCACTGGGGCCAAAGTTGCTCCACCAATGCCCGCATAAATTGGAGTCACCACGCTCTGGCTTAGTTGAGATGGGGGCAACTGGGGTCTCCTTTGGCAGGGCTGCGGGGGCTGTGGCTTGGGAGTGAGGGCACAGGGGAGGCAGGGGACTTGTGGGTCAGGTGTGTGGGGCACTGGCAGTGCCATGGGGCTCTAAGTGGGGAATGAGGGGCACCAGCATGGCCTGGGGGGTAGGGAACTGTGGGTTGAGAGGTAGGGGCACTGGCAGGGTCAGGGGACTGCAGGTTTGGAGTGAGGGGCAGCAGCAGGGACGGGTTGAAGTATGGGAGTGAAGGGCACTGGCAGGGTTAAAGGGCTGTGAGTTGGGATTGAGGTGTCTCCCTGACAGGTGTCTTCTTTTTCAGAACTGGAAATATAGTAACCCTACCTAAATTATTTTTTGGTTCTGGCCTTTATAGTTCATAAAATAAAAGAAGAAAGTTTCACATAATCTCATGACTCCAGGAACTGGGGCTTTATGAAGAAATGCATTTATGGATCTCATGATAAACTCACAAGAGCTGGTAACACTGGAATGTCCACAGTTTCTTCGTTGCGGGTTGGTAATTTAGTATGTAAGAAGTTTCCACTACCTTACCAGAGCACACTTCCTCTCTGCACAAAATCTAAATGTTATGGTTAAGAAACCTAAATCTCCCCTTCAAAGTGACTTTTGTTTATATTACGATCATTTGAATCCTGTGCACTAGGCATGCATTGAATCTATGCTACTAAAATACTAAATTAAATGCTTTAGATTAATTGTACTGTAGGTATGTAATAGGAATAAGGTTGACAGTGAAGCTGGCTTCACTACTTCTGACAGCTGAAGTTCAGATCTCTCTCCAGCATTTCAATCAAATGTTTCAGTTGGTGTAGAAATTTGGAGCAAATTTTTAAAATGTGAAACTTTAAAATGGCAGGGGCATAAAGCAAAGAAATAAAAATGACATGGCAGGACTTGAAGGGCTCTCACTCTGCTGAATTCCCAGTGGGTTGCCACATTAAGCCTTTCCAATATTTGCTATGGGCTTTTACTTCAAAGGGTAGTGCTTCCCCACTCAGCTGGCACACACCAGCTGTCCTATACCGCTGACTGGAGAAGTGTTCCTTGAAGTAAAAGCTGCAGCAAACAGCTGGATAGATCACATGCACCTATTTCTTTGGTTATCTATATCCCTGGCTCATTTACAAACCCTCATCTTTACAGGGGGCTAAGGAACCTAATCCTGTGAAGCATTTGGGTTCTCACATATTAGTTACTGATTTCAATAGAAGTTTTTCTTCAGTAAGGATTCCTGTATCCTTCTTCAGTGAAGCAGCATTCGGGCACTCAGACTACTCCTAGGAAAAGGAAGAGAACCAGCTTCCATAGTGGGTTGCTTCTTTGTCTAGGGAAGGTCCTGAAGCCCCAATTCAACTCCCTGTATCACACCTAGGAATGCAGCTATACAACAGCTTCACGCTGAAGCATGGTGTTCTTCAGTCCCTACAGATACCACTGATAGGAGCTGCTGCTGCTTCAGGTAGCAAGCTCTCTGTGGCTTGTTTGAGCAGTCTTGTGGGAAGCAGAAAATGATAACATAGCTGACTGAGTGAAGCCCTAGATATAGAGGCTGATGCCTCTTTTTTCCTATTCTTCCCCAGCCCTCAGTCTTGTTTGTCTCTAAGAGATGCATCAAAAGAAAACTATTAGTATCTCATCATGCCATTTTACAAATTTGTATTCCTTTCTTGAGCTTTTTCTATGTGAAAGTTCAACATAGGCATGCACAAGGAATGCAGGATTGAGCTGTTGGAATGAGTAGAAAATGAGTGGGGCAGGAAGTCATTATAATAGCTTTCCTAGAAATCTGGCAGGTAAATGTTCTGTACCAGGGGCTTATTGTTTGGTTTTTTTCCCTTGGGGAATAGCAGTCGCAAGTTTCTTAGTATGATAGTCCCCATGCTCCATATTGTATTGTTATGAAATGGGAATTAATAAACATTTATACCATTATAAAATAATTGCTGGCAGTTAAGGTACCAGATGCCAGGTATAATTTATTCACAATAGAATTTATACATTTGTAAGTAAGAATGCACCATTTCAGAGCTGGCACAGATTCACAACCCTCAGGAAACTTGTAGATTTATACCAGGACTTTGCAACTTGAGAATGCTATTGCATAGAGATATAAATCTAGGTTTCAGATTTTTGTTTATGTAGCTATTTGAGGCAACTGACAGAGCCACATGTTGCAGATCAATGTAGGTACATCTTCACTAAGTTGCATATTTGCTGTTTTGGTTGACGTACTCAGAGTAAAATTAAACCATGTCCATAGAGATTATATGAGGTTTGTTCTCCGCCTAAAATCCATTTGCCTATGAGACATATGCACTGTTCCTCTGCACAAGCTGCTCTAGGGTTTCCACTAAAAAAAAAAATTGGAAAACATTTTTTCCCCCACAAAAGAAGATAAAGTTTTGGAAATAGAGACTTGTACAGGAAGCAATACATTGCAAAGCCCCCTAGCTTGACTAGCAAAAAGAGCTTTGAAAATGGGTCAGAAGACTCTTAATTACTCTCCTGTTTTGCTACACAGCTTTCTGAAAGTAAAATGGACTCAGTTAATAGAGATAACCTTAAAGAATTAGAAATGAAGTGGCTGAATTTTAAATTTGCTCATCCATGACATGAACATCTATTTGAAGGGTAAATTTGACAGCTTTATCTACCTAGTTCTCCTCTCTTTTCAATGAGGTAAGAATCACCATCCAGAAAATATTCATTATAAACCAATGAAAGTATTTTCCAAGTTAAAGAAAAAGAAGATCATAGGTAGTGTGTGAAATTCTTTTCTCCTCTGTGACTGTATTTGTGTGATGACATTTTCTGTTCCAAGTGAAGTGCTATCATCCACTTAGTCTTGAAACATACCAAATTTGTTTTTTGTAAGATAAACGTGTTTCCTTAAGTCATATGAAAAGGTGAACATTTGCTGCAGAAAATTCAAATGTGCATTCAATATTTATTAACAAGATATTTATTACTTTTTAGACATAATTTTGACTGAGCATCGTACACAAAGTACTTTTTGGAAAAACAAGTGGTGTGTTGAAATATTGTGAGAATTTATTTTCTCTGTAACTTTTTCTAATCCAAAATGAAATCTATTATGAAATACTCTATGCCATGTTTTTGTCAGTCCACCAATAGTGACCACTTTGATTACAGAAGCAAATTGTCTCTTAGGAAATTCTTTAGTACCAGCGGTTGGATTAGAAGTTAACGTTGCACTTTTTTCATATTTGCAATTTATGCAAAAATTACAGGAGCGAATGAAATGATCACCACAAGTAAGCAATGCTAGAAATAGACATCAGCAAATGAAGTTGATTGGCTGTGCTGATCCACTTTTCTGGGTGAAACATGTTGACCTATTGTCCCATCTGTTGATGCTGTGGACAATGGCCAACAATGGCCAACATGTTCCCCAGAGACACAGCCCAGAGATTTCCACAAAGACTGAGCCCCTCAAGCCCTGAGTTGCATGTACTCTCACAATAAAGCCAACAGACATCTGTCTCAATAAAGAAGCGGAAACTATTACCACCTTTCATCGAGGCCACAAATTTGGGTATTTGTGGTGTGAGAAATGGTATAGGCATCAAAACGCTTTCCCTTTGGGGCACCATAAAAAAGGTTATTATGGAGGCACAAAGGGCAACATTTATTTGCAACCTTAGATTACAGTGGCACTAGGACCAAATAACATGGAACAGAGTTTGAACTCAGCTGTGTTGGTTTCACAGCAGAGTAGCTCCATTTATTTCCACAGAAACACTTTTGGTTTACAAGAGACCAAGAAGGAATCAAAGTCATGAATGCAGTTTTGCCAAATACCTTTTTTACAATGCAAAAGTAGGTCCTGACTCCAGCCAAATTATATCTTGGTCTGTCAGAGGAATTTTCCCCCACATGCAAAGGTAGCGCTAGCCCAGTTCTGCAGCAGCATTCTCGCCCTGCACTCAATAATGCTCTTGATACTGGGTTGGCAATTGAATGTGCTGGGGAGAGGGGAATGCGTAACTCCATGTTAAAGGGAGACAGGTTTGGGCTAATGCTCTTTAACCCAGTCTTCCTTTGGTCCCAGAGGAATAATCAGAGAAAAACAATACCTTTCCTGCGAAGATTTCTCAAAGAGGAGATGTCAGAAATCACTATGGGCAAGGAGGCCCCTTGCAACTCTGCTGACAGATAGATGGAGGGGTCAGGAAGCTTTATGGAGGTAGCAGAACTCTGTATGAAAGATCCTGGCCTGGTGGAGATACCAGATGTGTTGATATGTTTGTGGTCAGGCCCCACAGTATGGCTCATTCTGTGGGAGGGCAAACAATATAGGCAAAACTTTTAGGGAAAAACCTACTAAGTCTAGCTCAGTGATTTGCAACCAAGATGCTGTGGCAACTTGGGGTTCCTTGAGATCCCTTCAGGAGTGCCACAGGATGCCCCACAATATTAGCACCATTAGGTGTGCAACATGATAAACCCAATGATTTTAAATAAGAATTCATTTTTTTAAAGCTCACCTGTTTTGGTATTTCTGAGTTTTTTTCCAACAGAAAAATTATTGTAGTATTTTCCCAGTCAAAAAATGAGTGAAAACTAAGCTGGCATTTTTTGAGCGGTGCCTTGAGTCTAAGAAGGGGTGCCTTGAGCCTAAAGAGGGTTACCTTGAGTTTAAACAGTTTGAGAACCACTGATCTAGCCCATTACCCCAGAAAGGGCTGCCCCAGTTCCTGATAGAGGCTGAAACCACAATTGACTAAACTATACTATGAATTACATCTATGTAAATCAAGTCTCTCTGAAGTTAAATGTCATTATTCCAGGCTTACCTAACGTAATTCACCTCAATGGGAGCTAAACAGCAATTCTAAGAATCCTGACTTCCTGGCTTTTGTGGTAGCCAATGGAGTTTTATGCCTAGCATTTATTTTCAATACCATCACCACCATTGACAAACAGCGAACTTTTAGCCAATGCTGCATTTCTAATTAAAATCGGTAATGGGAAATTGTGCCTTTCCTGTGGTATAGCAGTTTACATTTCCAACTATGTAGCAAATCCTTCCAGCATTTATCCTAAATATGAGTCTAAGCCTGCTCCCACTGTTTGAAGGAAAGCCTACCTACCTTTGAGTTCAACACAGTGGAATCAGAGTTTATGGCGTTTAGTTAATTTTTGTTTTATAGACTGTGCTTTCAGGCATGACATTTATAATCTAGCTGTAGGTTTTCTACTCAAACACAAAACCTTGTTACACTCTTTGAAAGTGACTGCTACATAACTGGTTCCAAAGTCTGGGATATAAAGAAAAAAGTTTTCTAAAATGACTATGGTACTTAATAATTTAAAATACTGTAAATCTGTAAGACTATTGGCAATAAAGACTCTTATGAAAGCTCTTTTTCCTCAGGTGCTTTCTTTTGCATTTCTTCTGCAGGCCAGAACAAAAATAAAGACTCCAATTCATGGAATAACACTAGTGAAGTATGTGTTTGTTTTGTATGTGAAGCAAGGATTTTTGTGAATAATACCTTTTTTATTGGACCAATTGAATGCAATGCATTTTTCTTCAGGTGTGATGGAAAAAACAGGCACACACCTGAAGAAGAATGCAGCATATTCAAAAGCTTGTCTAAGTCTATCCCAACCATATAGTTGGTCCGCTAAAAAATATCTCTCACAAAAATTCTTGTCTCATATTTCCTGGACCATCACAGATACAATATCATCTCAACACTATCAAAACATGTTTGTTTTGTCACTTTTTCTCTGTATAAGACAAATCATTTACAGATCAAGAGACTGATGTTGATCAAATTGTGGCCTAATGGATAACCTGGTTCTTTGGTCTTCATTCTAAAAAAATCTCATCTATTTCAGGGATGGAATTGGGAAAGGGAAGGGGGATGGAGTTCTCTCCAAACACTTGTTCCAGCTTCAAGGCTGGAGTATCCTCCCATGCGTACAGAGTCTCCATCACTGCCAATCTTTGGGCTTTCTCTGCACCCAGTCCATACTGTTTGCACCCCCATGATGTCTTCCGTAGTCCTGCCTTTCCCTTCTACAGTAGTTCCATAATGGGCAGTGTCTTCAATGTCCATGAGGGGTGGAGCTGGTTTTTGGAATTTGTGTGTCTCAGCTTCATGTATCAATTGTTCATCCAGACTGCAGAAACATAGGAAACAACTGTAAAATGAGTGTTGGGCTATGCTGCTAGAAAGAACTTTAGTAGCAAGCTTGCTCTGCCTTTGAATCCACTGTCAGAAGGAAAGAGAGAGTTTGGGGTAAGGGATAGAGCTGCAGAACCACGAGGCTCCAAACAGTTGCTTGTACCTTGGGCTAACTGAACAGCATTCAAGAGTAGGACCTGCATCCTAAAAATCTTGTTTATGGACATGTGTTTGGGCCTTGGTTAATACATATTTTTCTTTTTATTACAATCTTGGTATGGGAAACATAACTAACATCTTTAAGTTGAGGCACAGGATAGGTTCAGCCATGTTTGCCCCAAAGCTAAGGGAAGTTGCGCTGTTGAAGACCTTCACATCTGCGAGACCTGGAACTCCAGCCTTTTGGAAGGACTGATCATTTAATAAAAGCAAACATTTAGAAGAACAGAGAACACTGGAATTTTAGCAAGTATTTTGCAAAGACTCTTGTTTCAGGAAAGCTCTCCAGGCCGCGAAGTATATTGAAATATCACTCTGAAGTCTAAAGAATGAAACCACAACACCACTATGTAAGTTGTTCCATTTACAGCACAAATACAGATGCGAATCAGACATTTTGACTCAATTCGTATCCACAGCTCATCTCCTATATCATGACATGTTTTCTAGCTCAGCTTTGCTAGACTTTCTTTCCATTTAGTGTCTAAATTACTATTTAGTGCTTGGGGCAGTCTCCATTTTGTGTAAGACACTTGAAAGTTACTTGTATCATTCACAGCTGTTGAAAATTCAGCTATTTCTCTTTACAAAAATCAAAGGGACACTCCTGACCTATTTACAAGTAGACTCGTGCCTTGAAAAAATAACCAAAATGTAAAACAGTATATTTAGAAAACCTTTTTCCAGACTTTACATGATTTATACACTGTACATACTTGGAAATATTCTTGATGTAGATGCTATACTTGACTAATATAAGAGAAAAAATAAGGACCATTTTTATAAGTTGTAAATAAAAAATCATGCTTTTTCCCCCTTAGTTTGAAAAATTTAAGTTGAGATTTTTTTAAAGGGGCCTATGGAAGTTAGGTGCTTGCAAGATAATGAGCATTATTAGACTTGAAACAGCTAACACACTTTGAGAATCTGAGCCTTAAAAGTACAATTCACAAAACAATCATGAGCCAGCTTCTCAGCCTGTGAATAAATCTCTCATGCTAAATTGCTTTCACTAGATTTATGCAAATTCATACCATAATATTAAGCAAATGTTGAACACAGTGAGCCACGCTGCCCCATCTGATGGAGAATACACTTGAAGAGAGTAAGAATGGTAGGGAAACCTTCCACAAAGCTGTTCCATGAAGTCTCCTGTAGAATTCTCCATTGAAGGGGATATGGGATACCGAGGAGGGTGGACAAAGCAAGGCTTTCCAAATCCAGAGGATTTCAGAACAGTAATTCCAGATACAGAAGAAGGAATAATTGTACATGGACTGCTTTCCTTCTGTGGGGACTTGCTATTTCGTATTTTCCATCTTGCAACATGATTCTACAGAAACAGTGTTACATTGGCTGGACCTGTCCCCAGAAAGACCTAATAAAGCTCCATGTTGTAGTAGCTCCTGATGGAATTCCACAAGTTCTGTGGGGATCACATTGTCTACTGTCACTTGAAATTATGTCTTCTTAGTTTTGCAGTGGAAGAGTGTTAGTTCATGTAGTGCATTTACAAGGTATACATACTTACGCAGATTTCACATATTTTTAAACACTGCAAATAGTAAAGACATAGTAAAATTACATACACTTGCTATATGTGTCCTACTGAGTCACATTTTAATTACTTTAAATAACAAACCTACTTAATGCTAATGGTTATTTAGCACTATTTGCTTAAAATTTAGTTACAGGGGAAGAGTTGTGCCTGTTGCATTTAAAGTTGAGGACTTGTAATGGTTGTAAGATAAACTACTCAGTTGATACTGCATATTTAGTTTGTCCTCTTAGATCAGATTTCTTCATACATTTTCAAACATACTATTTGAAATGCATCTACATATTTGTATAATCTGTTATATTACATTATATAGTATAATATGTGTAGTATAATGTAAACTTTTGCTATAAAACGACTATTTAAGAAAGGAATGTACAAATATACAGTTATTTATACTACATATATGTAAGACTATTAAAATAACAGCAAGATACATGTACAGAATTATAACACACAATGGATAACGTAATTAATCTGTGTCCAGTTTAACAATAAGCAGGGTCATGTTTTCATTCATTCATCAAGCCCACAGTGCCTAATGAACGTTGATGTTTCGTATAGGTGAGCTAAATGCATTCTAAAGTTAGACTGTGCCAAACACATCTATATGACATATGCCATCTTTACACGTACAAAGACTTTACATATACAAGGGCTCTGGCTACTATATAGAGTTTTCCTGAGTCAGATCTTTTACCAAATTAATATCCAAAACAAGCTGATTTGTATGATAAATAGGTACTCAAAGTTAAATAAGTGGTTAGTGTTTTCCCCTATGATTTAAGTGCTTGAAAATTGATAAACTCTGTAATTTCATCCAAACAGCTGTAGATGAGTATTTGACTTGCAAAGTCCTTTATTTGCAGAACTTTCCATTGTGAAAAGAAGATTCAGTTTTTTCATTAATACATGTGGGAACATTAATCTGTGGAAAATCC
Source organism: Crocodylus porosus (assembly GCF_001723895.1). Taxonomy (NCBI): domain Eukaryota; kingdom Metazoa; phylum Chordata; order Crocodylia; family Crocodylidae; genus Crocodylus; species Crocodylus porosus. The sequence continues at coordinate 6,546,770 of NW_017728950.1, read as the reverse complement.
TCTTTTGGCTTCTGGGTATTGCTACTGCTAGACTTACTCCGACTTTGATCAGGGGTGTGCTGAATAGGTAAAGATCTAGCCACGTTGCTCTTCACTAGACAGCCACAAACAAGACGGAAGAAAGCCCGGCGCATTTCTTTACTGGCCAAAGTGTAGATGATAGGATTCATTGCAGAATTGAGGACAGCCAAGACAATAAACCAGTCAGCTGCATATAAAATGGCACACTGTTTTACTTTGCAGGCGACATCTATGAGCAACAGAATGAATAATGGAGACCAACAGGCAATGAAAACGCCGACTACAATCACAACTGTTCTAAGCAGAGCCATAGATCTCTCCGAGTTATTATGATTAGTGACATTACGGCTACTGGATTTTACCAGTATGTAAATACGTGCATAAAGAATAACAATAGCCACCAAAATGGCTATAAAGATACTTATGCAAAAGGCAACATATTTCTTAGAATACAGAGGCAAAATTGTTGAGCAATCTGGCAAATTGTCAATACAGTTCCAGCCAAGAATTGGTAAGGCACCCAGGGAAACTGAGATAAGCCAACAAGTTCCAATAAGAAGAAACACCCTGTACTTTTTATTTGCATCGTAAGGCCTCATTTTAATCATAGTCAGATGTCTCTCAATGGCTATGGCTAATAAGCTCAAAGTAGAAGCTCCAAGGGCAACAAACATGCTGCCTTCCCTAATGAACCAGATTGTGCGGGACAAACTCAGAGTTTTCTTGCCAGACATAAGAATATTTACTTTGTAAACAATTCCAGCGAGGAGATCACAGAGTGCTAGATTGCCAATAAAAAAGTACATCCGATTATGAAATTTGTTATTTTTCCATATGGCAATTAACACCATCAAGTTCTCCAAGACTATGAAGCTACATATGATCAGAAATGCCACAGTTGTAAAGTCTATGCTATCTGTTGCCTTTTCTCGGAGAGTAAGTTTTCCTGTGTAGTTGTAGTGTAGCACGATCAGAAAGTCAGTTCCATCATTCCCTGGAAGGTTGGATGCAGCAGCAGGTGGCGTAGTTGTTGTTGCCATAATTGTTAGTTGGTTTTGCTTTTTTTCAAATCACAAATGTTCACTTCCAATTTCTTTCCACAAGAGGGAGATCAAGTCATGCTTCCTAAAGCACTTCTCTGAGTGACTTGAGGATGACCCAAGCTTCAGCAATTGTTGCATATCAGTATTTAGTAGTGGCATTGAAATCCAGCTTCTGAAAACAAAAGAAAGGCAATATAAATCACTGGCATTATCCTCACTATCCAGTATAAATCACTGGTTTTTATATGAAATACATTCTATCTACTGCAATAATATACTTCAAGTTTGCAAGTATTTAAGGGAACATTAGATATAACTGGGTACTTGAGTTTGGATTTGCAGTGGATTTAGTTAATTTGGTACCCGAGTGCCAGCTCTCCACTACTTAAGACTTCAGTCATATACTTTATTTGATTATAATTCTAGATCACAGTACAGAGTGTTGGATCCTACTATGGTCTCTGTGCCACCGAAGGAGCACAGATGGTGGACATAGCACAAGTTTAAAGTGATGATGACAAAGAAAATCCAAAAATTATAATAAGACACCTGGTTTTAGGGTGGAGGTATTAAGAAGGGATAAATGCGTGGAAACATTATGTGCTCTGCTAAACAAACAAAAAAACCAGACCTGCTTTTTAAAAGTTTGCTTGGGACAATGTTGTGGCCCTGAGAGTCCCATATCAGCAAAGACAGAAACACGGCATATAACTAGTTTTACCAAAATGCAAAAGCCTGTGATACTACGCTAAAGTTTAAGTTACAAATGCTTACAATAACATTCATAGCACTGAAGTTTTCTGCTAATTTACATTACTTTTGCTTTCATTATACATGAAAGAGTTTTCCACATTTAATACTTTATTCTTTTAAATAAATACTGTATTAATATTTTAAAAAAACAGCTTTGATTAGCCTTCCGTTGTTTTGACTTTGAATATTCACTAATTTTTTTCCATGGACTCTGATGTAATATAAATTCAGAACGGATTCTGCTAGGTCTCATTGTTTCAACTATGGCATAAAAAAAGTGCAAGTGAACTTTATGCCTGTGGGGAAATAATATGAAGTAAGGTTAGTACTTGTAGTTTTGCAGGGAGTTTTAGCATTTAGATACTGAATAGCTGGGCTGGCACATAGGCCTCAAAAATATTTATTAGAGATGAGTAAATAATTAACTTTTTGGTTTAGCTAAGAAAAGTAGAATGGTTTGATTCAAAATAATTGGAACATTTTCTTTTTCTCTTGCCAGAATAAATAAAGAAAATGTTTTGCATTGAATGAAAGTTTTTATTTGACCCAAAATGAAGCTTCTGGTTTGTGGTCACTGATAAGAAAAGCAAAGGAAAGGCTGGAATCACAACCTGCTGAAGGTAACCCTTTCCCTCCACCTTAATTCAATAGCTTGGTGGTTACAGAAATCACGCAGCATGTCGTAGACTCTACACAAATTTATTTTTCTGGCTGAGGAGATTTGAACTCAAGTTTTTCCACCTCCCTGCCACTGATTATTTATGGATGATGGGATGGGAGCTTTATTGCTAAACTGTTCCACATTGCATAAATAATTAAATGTGCATCAGAGCAGGGGCTGAAGTGTAGGTATTCCGTTGTCCACAGGAATATCCAAAACAGCAGGCTAGAGAGTCATTCTCTCTCTGACTCCATTAATATTTATTCTATACAGAGGAGTAACAAGTCAGCTGACACTCAAGGCAGCTGGGATGCATGAAGGCAGCAGTGACTTCCAGTGTCATTATGAGTACATGGTTATAGTAGCGGCTGCTTTTTTTCCATGCCTCTCAGGTTGGCACCTAGGCCTGCTGCCCTGGTCTCCCCACCTTACTTACACTAATGATTTTATACACAGTGGAACACCTCCAACAAGAAGGGGTAAGTAAGACCTAGTCTAAAGTACCCCATAGGTTGTAGGTAGCACTCTCCTATGGGAGGTGAGACAACCTGATTCCAGGCCCTGCTCTAATGAAAGTTCAATTTTTTTTACAAAGTGGTGCAGTATCAATAGAAGAGACTGAGAGACCCCATCTCCACATACCCCAGGATGCCCTACGGTTCTACGATTTGAACACTCTCCTGGGACATGAGACCTGTAGTTTCAAATACTTTCAAGCACTGGGACTTGAAACAGCATCTACACCTCGTGTGAACATTTTGAGACCCACTGGGCATGTCTACATATGCATTTATTGTGTATTAAATTCACTGCACAGTAACTTACTGTACAGTAAGTGGGTTTAGGCCAGCATCTACACATGGAGGTGTTAAAGCGCAGTAATGTTGTATGTGGACTGACTTGGGACTAAAGTTAGTCCCAAGTCAGTCCACATACACAGTGTTACTGTGCAGTAAGGTGTCTACATGTGTGGTACTGTGCAGTAATTAATTGGGCTTAAATTTGAGACCTGCATGATGCAGGTATCAAATTCACATCCAAGCTGGCATAAATTGCCATATTAACTGCACAGTATGACCATGCATGTATAGATGCTGCCTGAACTGTGCAGTAAATTTTGGTTACTGTGCAGTAATTTTGGTTACTGCTTAGTAAGTGCCCATGTGTATACACGTCCACTGAATCACTGGATAAAGGGTGTGTGAGTGGGGCTGGGGGTCAGGCAGGGGTGGGGCACAGCTATCCACCTCAACCTTCCTCTTAGACCCTCATTTCTCTAGTCAAAACTATTTGACAAATTGGTAAATTCATGAACAAATCTGTGACAATTAGCACTGCATTCTTTGGCAAATTTACTATTACTAAGACAGCTTCAGCCAGTTCTCACATTTAGGCACTTAAATTATCTACATTGTGCTTTGTAGACATACCCCTAAAAATCTTTTTGGAAATGTACTTTTAGTTGCAATAGTGGTGGGTACTATATCAGTTAGATATATTACTCAGGAAACACCACTGCAACTTGGTGATTTGTCATTTTTTTCATTAAAGATAAAAGCAAATCATTTTGATCTGAGATTGACAATAGTTTCTTCTGAAGTTCCCAGAAGTTATAATTTTTAAACAGAACAACTTTATCCTAAGCAGTTCACTACAACTGTAATTCACCTTGTGTAGCACTGAAACTATCTGAATTGTTCACTCTCAGTGTTGTCTGTCATACAATACATACTTACGGATGACCACAGAAGATACTATTTATCAACAATGCCCCTGGCTTAATGATTAAAATGAGTAGATGATGGATGTATTATAGAATCCTACTTAGTGCTTTAGTAATTTAAGAATGCTCAACAAAATAAATACCGTAATAATAACCACCTTGTGGACAGAACTATCACATTATGTAGAAGGGTAGTATTATGCGGCTTTATACTATTAAAGACAAGGAAGCTCTGCCAATTTCCACCATCGAAAGATAAGGACTACTCAATCAGGAGAAAATACACAGGAGAGCTTCCATTGTTAACTACCTTTTAGATGTTAAAATATAATTAAATATATTTTAATATAATTAAAAGAGATATGATCACAATAAAAGTCTATTTGGACAGTCTATTGGATAGGCAGTACAGCGAGCAGAGTTTTAAAAGTGCCCTTCAACAAGACAGATGACACCAAAATGCTCTACACATAATGTTATTAACAGGACTCACAGAATATGAATCGTACTAACAAACTTTTAATGTTCATATTTATAATAATGTAATAAACAGTTTAGGAAAATGCTTGAAAAGTATCACATTTTCACATCAACATTCCAAAGGATTTTTTTTACCACACTTGAACATGGACTTTAAGCAAAGCTCTCCATTCTTGAGAACCAATGGCACAATACAGTCTGTTAGCTTAGTTAATTCAGTTGCCTGAATACTATCTTAACTAGACACTGTTACCATCCCAGAGCATTTTATGGGACACCTTTTTGTCAGCACTGCTTCAAACTTATTCTACAAAAATCTCTTAATCCCAATTAGATACTTTATTTACAAACTATAAACCTGATCCTGGAATCTTAAAAGAATAAAAAATGGCGAGGGAGGGGAAGCAGGCAGACAAATATGGTTGTACTCTACATTCTCCAAAACTTTTGTGCTCCTGGAAGCCAACTGGTCCCCACCAAAGCAATTCATAGCAGCCTCATTGTTACTTTACCTGGCACCACTGGTAATCAGGTTAGACAGGGAACACCAAGACAGCCATGTTCTGGTCATGCATCCTCCTCTGACCTTAGTGCCCTCAATGCTGAGAACTGAAGAAGTAGCATAGCACTACATAATGTGGCTGTGTGAGCTGGTATTCAGCCTCCTACTTCAGTCAGACCGTTCATGCTTAGATTCCTTAAGCTGAGAATAGAGAAAGTAGTGTAGTGCTAACATAACAATGCTACCCAACTGCTACTCTTTTTGGCCTCAGTACGATTCTGTAATGCTTCCATGGACTCCATAGAGGTCGAGGATCTGAATCTAATACTGTCAGATTCAAGACTGCACTGCTGGGTTTAATATGGACAGGAGCTGGTCTGTTGTATATCATGTCTGTCCTGCAAGGTGTTAATTAAGACTCCCACTGAGTGATGAAGGGTCCTAACATCTCAGAAGAGATATTCGGTACTTGTAAAACTGAAGCCTAAGAGATACTCATTCTTCCTACTTCTGTCCATATAAGGGCACACAGCATTACACAATTATATCTGTAACTCAGTTGTTAACACTGGAACCCACCTATTCCTATATTCCAAGCAGCAACAAAAACCTTGAAAAAGGAGTCTGAAAAAACAGTCCCTACATTCCTAGTCTCCTTCCTTTCTGTATGTAGCCATTTAGTTTACCCACAAATGACAATTTTAAGAAGGGAGAATGAAAAGGGATGAATATGTATACAGAGCCAAACTTTTCTATTTACTTTTTTAAAGAATCTTTTCCAGATGATGAGAAAATATGTGTAATTTGTCAGGCACACCCTGGTAGCGTTCAATTTAAGAGCAAAAAAAGCTTTGTCAGATCATAAGTAAATGTTAATCCACACTCTGTCTAGAATTGAATGGCTCTAGCTACAAACCATGTTCAGACAACAAACATCTGCTGAAGAACAATGTCTTGGACTGCTCAAATAAACTTAAAAAAATATAGTTACAACAAATGTAAAATGAATGTGCTGGCACACTTATGGCCTAGGAAAGCCTGTTCAATAAATGGTTATTTTTCTTGGCCTCATGGCTTTTGGACAACATCGCATTGCCTTTTGGAATTCTTCTGGATAGCACGTTCATATATGTCAGACAGGAGCTCTCAACTGCTTTAGCGTTGGCTTTAAAGAAGCCACGTTTATTCCTTTCTCTGCCCCACTGATCCCCCATGCCCTTCCTTCTCCCAGTTTCCATATGTTTTTGCAGTGATCTCAACTTTCTCTTTGAGTTAAAGGCCTTGTCAAAGCAAAGAGCTAAAGATATGGAAGAAAGTAACATTAACAGTGCCATGATATAAAGTTTCCAAACTGAAAGTATTCTTTTAATCCAAAACGTCTTTCATAACTTTACCTGTTTAACCAGCCTTCTGACAATTCAGTCAGCATGACACTGAGCCTGCATTATAAATACTAAAGAAATTTCCTTTGCAAGTTTTCTAGGTATTATGCCAACAAAAATAATATAAGAAAAGGGGAAGTGGTGCCAACAGATATTCTTTTCAGGTTATCAAATAGAAAGAACCTTGGAAATTAAATTAAGTATGGCATGCAGGGCAAGGAATAGATTATAAAAGATGAAGCAATTTTCAACTTGAATTGCATTTAAAATAAATATCGTAGGAGAAGTACAACTTTTAAAAGAACCTTTGGAACTCTACACGTTCCTATGGCAGGTAAAAACATCAGCAATGTCAATAAAAACAACTTCTGAGGAATAAAATGTGACAAGTAATAAAGAGGTGACATAAATTCAGATATAACGATACAGTGATTTCCAGCAATGATTTATATCATTTGCAGCACAATTCTGTCTAGGTCAACATGCTACCTAAATCGCAGATCCTACTTGTAAAGGATTCAAGATTGCATCATAGAAGGGGCATGACCTCAGAATTATTATCTAACCCTAACACCCAGAATTTGCTCACCAACTACATATCCCAACCAGCACCTCCTGCTGGCTCTTCACAGCACCGTCCCAACCAACTTCAATCATATTATCAGCATAAGGAAGGCAATTCCTCGGGTGGAGGTTGTCTACTTAAACACTTCCCTTCAAAAGCAAAAACAGTTCCTGGCCATTGATCAATATGGGAGTAGGTTAAGTGCTGGGATTAGCAAGAGTGGAAATAAGGATTTCTCAGGGTGAGATCTTTTCTTGGACCAAGTATGGAGCTGGGACAGAGTTAGGCCAGGTTTGGAATCCAAGACTTTCTTCATCCGGTCTCCTGGATGCCTCACATTTCAAAGCTGGCTCCCCAGCTGGGCCGATAAAAGACTTCACCCTAAGAAAGCATGGCCTCTGCCCTCACTCATTGACTTCCAAGGAGAGGCTGAAGGAACTGGGCTTATTTAGTCTGGAGAAGAGAGGACTGAGGGGGAGAGGGGAGGGGGATTTAATAGTAGCCTTCAACTACTGGAAGTGGGGTCCCAAAGAGGATGGAGCTGGACTGTTCTCAGTGGTGGCAGATGGCAGAACAAGGAGCAACAAGGGATGTTTAGGTTAGATATAAGGAAAACTTTTCTCACTAGCACGGTGGTGAAGCACTGGACGGGTTGCCTAGAGAGGGGGTGGAAGCTCCATCCTGGAGGTTTTTAAGATGGGGCAGACAAAGCCTTGGCTGTGATGATCTAGCTGGGGCTGAGGCTGGTCCTGCTCAGAGCAGGGGGTTTAGAGGCTGGAAGGGACCTTGCAGATCATCAGCCCGTGGGCAGGAAAGACTAGATGGCCAGGGTGGGTGACTGCACCACCTCTGTTCCCCACCCTCGGCTAGTAAAGAAGTATTTTTTTCCCCCTCGTGTCTAGCCTGAAGCGAACTTCAACCCGCTGGACGAGACGTGCCCTCCGGCGGTCCCTTCAGCCCTGGTTTCTATGCTCCTACAAGGTCGCTGTAGGCTCCGCGGGAGGAGGCGCATTGTCCGCGGAGTTTGCCCGCCTGCTGTAACCGGGGGGGCCGATGCACGGTGCCCTCCCACCGCTGCAGCTGAGCGGGGCGCCTCCCGAGGGGGACGGAGCACCCGCCGCGGGACCTGGGCACGGCCGGGCGCCCTGCGCCGCGTCTGACCCCTCCGCAGCCCGTGCGCG
>NW_017728950.1:6532106-6538336 GCF_001723895.1 Crocodylus porosus | reverse complement strand
GCCCGGGACGGCGCCCAGCCCGCCGGGGAGGAGCCACCGCCGCCTCCCGCCGCTTTGTTCCTCCCGGCCGCCTCCAGCCCCGCTGCCTCCTTCCCCGCCCTCCCGCTTCTCGCTCCCCCTCGGGAGCTGCCTCTTCGCTTCAGCCCCCCGCCGGGTCCCGCTCCCAGCCCGCACCGCTGGGTCTTCCTTTCTCCCCCCTCCCTTCCCTTCAGCCCCCGTCCCGCCAGACCATAGCCCCGTTCTCCCACGCCCACTCCTTTCCCCTTCTCACTCCCCTCCTCTCTCTCCCCTCCGTCCCCTGGCCTCTTTACTCCCCTTCCCCATGTCTCCATGGGCAGAGATGCTCCCTCCAGACCATCTCCCGTCCTCCAAGCCCCCACTTCCTCCTTCTCGTCTTGCCTTCATCTCCCTCACGTTGTCCCCTGAACACTTTACTCCACCTCCCCAAGTCTCCACGGGGAGAGGTGGACTCTCCACACCATGTCCTGTCCTGCAACCCCCACTTCTTTCTCCTTCTCATCCCCCTCAGCCCCTCTTCGCTTCATCCCCCTCGCCTCTGTCCCCTGACCTCTTTATTCCCCTTCCCCACGTCTCCATGAGGAGAAAGGGTCCCTCCGGACCATCTACCATCCTCCACTCCCTTCTCCTTCTCATTCCCCTCTTTACTTCATCTCCCTCATGTTGTCCCCTGACCTCTTCACCCCGTCCCCCATGTTCCTGCCCCTCCAAACCATCGGCCTGTCCTCCCTCCCACCCCCAACTCCTTTCTCCTCATTCCTCCACCCCCTCATTACTTCATCTCCCTCTCCTCTGTCCCCGGCCACCCCCTTCCCAATCCCATGCCTGAATCCTCCTTCACTTTGTCTCAATATCCTGCACTTGTGCCTGGGACTCCTGAGCCTGGCTGCCTGGTGGCTGTGCAGATGCCGTAAGAGTCACTTATTGTCCATATTGTCCGTGCCTGCCAGTAAAGTAAATGGAAGCAGAAAAATAGGGGAGGGGGGGCAGACAGAGAAAATGTCATTAGCTTCATGAAAATGCACTGGAATCAAATATTTTTGGAGGGAAAAATAAACCTCTCTCTAGTTCGTATTAAATGGGAGCTGCTAGCATCTTTGAATAAGAGCCACATTTCCCCTAGGGCAGCCTGTCTGTCCTGTTGATTACTGGGTTAGAGTAGCACCTAGATCTAACAGCGGCAACAGCACATATAGGAAGCTGTTTTGTTTTTTTTATTGAGGCTCAAAGCCAAGTCATTGCTCTGTTTGCTTTAATCTTTGTTTTTTCCACTATAGGCTTCTACCAGGGTCCATATTGCCAATGGCTGCGTCAAGGAATAGCTAGGTAGCTGGAAATGGCTTCTCTACTAGGAGCAGCATGTAGGAAAATAAGTGAAAATCTAGAACCGGGGCAAAGCAGCACATAAGGCATCTGTGGATCTGTCAAAATGGTTCTCCCAAAAAACAGTGTTGCTGTGCAGATAAGTTGAACTTGCAAACCTGAGTGATGCAAGAAACCACTTCAGTCAGTCAGTTTCCTTGCTAAGTGCACCCAGGCTTGTAGGCTTGCCAACTCTCTTCTACCACAATAAATCAGTATTTTTCTTGGGAGTCTACTCTCTAGAACTGAGCAAAGTCATGCTGGGACTCTTGCCATGTGCTTAGCTGTGCCATACTTTGGTCTGCCTTGTTGCTCACAGTTGTGTTACTGAGCGAGCAGAGAAGGGAAGCCACGGAGAAAACGGAAGAGTTTCAAGACATGAGAAAGCTAGAACCTGAAACAGAGCAGGAGTGCAGAACAAATGGCGTTTCCAGCATTTGGCTAGCATACCTTCCCTCTGACATTAAACAAAAGAAAGCTTTGGTAAGAGGAGTGTACAGATATATTTGTTATGGAGATTTAGTTTTATTTTTCACTTGGCTGCACAAACAAACCAAAGTATTATTGCCCTTGATTTCACTTTTTAAGTTGTTCTTAAGCTCTAAAAACATTGAAAATGTAGACCCTGATTCACCAATAGACTCCATAGGTGTGTCCAGACATGCGTGGATGTTTGGTTCCCAGGGAACAAGTAGCAGCAGTGCACCTTGCGCTGTAGCTACTTGTCCCTGGGGAATGCCCATGCCACGTGCACTTTGACACACGGCAAGTTGCCTCAGGTCGAGTAGGGCAGGTCCCAGCAGCCTTATCTGGGGTCCTGGGTGCCTCCTGGGGCTGTAGCCACAGTGATTCCGCCATGCAGAGCCTGGCTGGCAGCGGTGTGTGACTCCAGGCAGGCCGGCTCCACTTTCCAGTGGCATGCACTGGCTGAGTGTGTGCTGCTCTGTTTTTTTTCTTTCCCACAGTTTTTTTGACCCCTAGATATCCAGTAGTCAAAAAAACACACAGAAAAAAAAACAACCCAGTACAGTGCAACCTCGGGCAGTGTGCCCTTGCAGCGCAGAGAACACCAGATTGTGTGGTATGTAGCATTAATACATGTTTGCAGCACCACATACTGCATGGTCTGGATGAGCCCCATACCTATAAGGAGCCCCAGTGATCTGACTATGCTGTATGTTGCTTCAGGAACCCATTTGTGTGGAGTTATTAGAGAGGGACACTACCTGTTGCAATCCTATCTATTCTTCCTCTTTTTCAACTTCATCTCCACCTAGCAATTCCACCAAATTGGCAACCACAGCATCACTCACAGCCTCTTAACCTATTCACTCAGAGCTTTAGCCTATGCCTAGCCATTGTCTGACAGAATACAAGGATGAGTCACTGAACAAACTTTGAAGCCTAAGAACAATTACTTTTTAAATTAGAACCCAAATTAATGAAAAGAAACCAGAATGTTGTTTTTAAAAAGGAGCATTTTAAAATCTTTCCTCCGCTAAAGCTGTGTCTTTTATTGAAAGATGAAAATCAGTATAGTTAGTGCATCAGCTAACAATATTGAGACACATCTTGGTGACTCGATTGATTTGCTAATTTGATGTGTAAGAGGAAAGATTTTAGCTCTAATTTTAGTGGATTTATTTATGCAACCGTATTTATGAAGTTATATCCGCTACCCCTATAATATATCATACAGGTGAGGGTACTAACTAAGCTTACTACACAGTGGTGTCTGCATTATACCCACTGATCCATATCTCCAGTGCCTAAGGGATTTCACATACTTTTACACAACTTTTTCAGACAGCTTCTAATGACGTGAGCTTCAGCCCATGAAAGTTTTTGCTATATATAGCTATCTACTATGGCTAGCCTATAAGGTGAAAATCTACCCTGCCTTCTTCTCTAGACTTCAGACTAACATGGCTAACCACATCCCATTTCATACACTCCCCTGCTTAAGAAAAATCAACTTACCGGAGTTGGTGGTCAACTTATCTTCTTCTTCTACTATGTGGTGTCTCATTCCTCAGCATTATATAATGAGGCCAAATAAGGGTAAGAATCTATTTGGAACCATTAACAGTTTTGCTACATAAAAATCTCACAGATTATACTGATTTAGACTGATTTAAAAATCTCATAGTTTATACTGATCTCACTGTTTATATTAATTTAGACTGATTTAAAAATCTTTCAATTTACAGATTTAAAAGTCTCACAGTTTATACTAATTTAGACTTTGCTGGCCTAGAAACAGGTGATTTCTTTCTTTTGGAAGGAGTCAAGTTCAGCTTCCTAGTGGAAGCCAGCAATGTTGTTCAGCCCTGGATGTTCCTGTCACATTGCATCTTAATTTTTGGATATGCTTGTATTAAAAAAAAACTTTTAAAAGCCATTTTTAGAGGTTTTATGCAGCACTTGGAGCTCTGTGCTCACAGTAATTTAGGGTCCTTATTTTATAACCAGAGGGATACAAAATAGTCTCAGTACACATTGTTGTTGTTCTTGTTGTTACTATATTAATGCTATTTGTACTGCCACCATTCCTAGGAAGTCTGAGGTCAGGACATCCTTGTCCAAGTCATTGAACAAACATAGAACCAAGGATCATTTCTGACCTGAAGAGTTTACAACCTAACTATAAGGAAAGAGATAACATGGATATGGAAGTGTACCTAAAAATAATGAAAGGGTAGGTCAGTATACTGTGGCTCAGCATTAGCATCTTAACTGCTGTCAGATTTTTTTTTTTTGCAGGTGTTTCAGCAAAGAAGAATCTGTAACTGTTTATAGGAAGCTCCTCCCAAGCATGGTGGGAAGCTGGAGAGCCAGCAGAAAGGTGATTGCTTGAAAATTTAATAGGTGGAACAATGGACTGATCAGAAGCAGGAGTCAACATCTTGATATGGAATGAGAGATGATAGGTCAAGTGAGGAAAGACTGTGAAGGGCCTTGAAAAATAGCTTACGTTTAATATATTGGAGAAGAGGGAGCCCACAGAGGATGGAAAGAGATAGGTGACATGGTCAAAGAGATGAGCTAGGAAAATTACCTTCACCACAATCTGAATGGGTATAATGTTCAAAACTGTAAAATGGGGTGGCAACCTACAGCCTGTGGAGCCACTGGATCTTGTCCGTGGAGTGAGGACTTTGGTGGCATTTGATGGTATTTGGCAGTTGGGGACATTGTCCACGCCATGCTGTCTCACTCTTTGGCCAGGCAGGGAGGCTCTTTGCCCATGATGGCTGCACCGTGACTGGGTGGCAGAAAGGTGGGGGGAGGGGGGAGGCCAGAATAGGCAGCAATGGCAGCCAGGTTCTAGCGTTGGCTTGCCTTTGATGTAAGCTGGGTCATTCTGGTCTGCCACAAGAAAGCCTTCTTCATTTCTTCTTCTTCCTTATCAGCTATAGATCTTTAGCAAGGCTGGAGCAGAACAGTGCTAGCTGCTGTACAAGAATATATTAAAAGACAGATGGTATGAAGAAGAGCTCATGACACTCTCAGCAAACTTAATGGGAAAATACTGTAACCAAGAAATAAAAGCATGCAATGATATATCATGTGGTTATTCAGTTCTTCCTGTCTGTATCTGGCAGTTCACTGCTATAAATACATGACTGTCAACCATATTTTATGGTGTGCAAGTTAACATGTTGTATAAGTCTGCCCCATACTTCCACTTTAAAAAGTTACGATTTTCATAGAACCTGTGTATAAGTCAACCCCACCTTGCCAAGAGGAGGGGGCAGCAGGAGGGTAGCTGGGTGTGCTGGCAGTGGGAGAAGGCAGCGGGGACTGTGTGCGAGGTGCTGAAAGCCTGGGTGAGTTTGTGCTTTTCTAGCAGCCTGACCAGCTGGGCCCAGGGGGTGCAGCCATGGAGGGAAGGATTGGGTCAGGGGCTGCCCAGCTTGCTGGCAGCTCACGCCCCGCACAACCGCTGTGCTGAAACCACGATCAAGCCTTTCACCAGCTCTGCCTTCAGCAGGTTCCTGCAGCCCACAGGATGCCTGATGCTGCCCAACAAGAGGCTGCCTTGCCCCATGGGCAGTGCTGGGTGTTGGGCAGGGGCAGGGGTGGAGGCTAGGGGTGTTGGGCAGGGCTTGGTGCTGCCCTGGATTCCACTGCCTCCCACACTGTCCCTGCCCATTTCTCCTGCTGCCAGCTCACCCTGCCACCCTCCTGTCACCCCCCTCCCCGGCCTTTCTATGGGGCAAGGCAGCCCACTCCCAGGTGGCGCCAGGCATCCTGTGGGCTGCAGGAGCCTGCTGAAGGCAGAAGTGACGAGGGGCCTAATCCTGCCTTTGGCAGAGCCTGCCTGCCTCTCTCATGGCTGGGGGTAATTTGCCACTGGGCCAGGAAGCCCCTGAATTATGGGGGGCCTAGTCCCTCCCTCTGTGGCGGTGGCACCCCTCTGGGTCATTGCCTTCCCAAGCTCCGAGGGGCCTGATCCAACTTCCTCCTCATGCGGCAGGTGAAGTACTGATACAGTGTATAAGTCAAGGTGGAAATGTAAGTGTACTTTTTGGATTCAAACCTTGACTTATATACCATGGAATATGGTACTTACAATTTATTGTATTTATTTGATTCCTATACCACCTTGAGCCCTTGCAGGGGAGGGTGGCTTATAGTAAAAACAAGATGAATTATTAAAAAAGATGCAATATTAAAATAAAATAGTAAGTAATATAACACTTCATAGTTTCATAGGTTCATAGTTAGTAGGGTCGGAAGAGACCTGAGCAGATCGTCAAATCCGACCCCTTGCCATGGCAGGAAAGAGTACTGGGGTCAAACAACCCCAGCAAGGTGATTGTCTAGCCTTGTCTTAAAGACCCCCA
>NW_017728950.1:6511438-6532006 GCF_001723895.1 Crocodylus porosus | reverse complement strand
TTAATGAGAATGGGGTGAGAGACAGTGTCGAAGGCCTTCCTAAAGTCCAGAAAGACTACGTCCACTGCTACCCCTGCATCTAAGGATTTTGTGCCCTGGTCATAGAAGGCCACCAGGTTGGTCTGACAGGACCTGCCTCTAGTCAACCTGTGTTGGTTGCCCCTAAGCATAAGCTCCCCTGCTGGCCCCTCATGGACATGTGCCAGAATAATTTTCTCAAAAAGCTTACCCAGGATCGAGGGAAGACTAACTGGCCTATAGTTTCTCGGGTCCTCCTCCTTCCCTTTTATGAAGATGGGAACCACATCAGCCCTCTTCCAGTCCTCTGGCACCACACCAGAGCACCACGAATGCTTGTAAAGCCGTGCCAGGGGTCCCGCAATGACAGCAGCTAATTCCCTCAGCACTCTGAGGTAGAGATCATCCAGACCAGCTGATTTAAATACGTCCAGTCCCTCCAGAACTTCCCTGACTTGATCCTCACTGACCCTTGGCCTAGGTGTGCCTCCTCTGGCACCTGAGGGGGACCCAGTGGGGGGGCTGATCTGGTCCCTGCTCAGGAAAACGGAGGCAAAGAAGTCATTATATATGTTAGCTTTGTCGTCTGGTGTGACAACCAAATTTCCTAGCGTGTCTTGCAGGGACCCCATGTTACCCAGTACCTTCTTTTTGCCCCCTATGTATTTAAAAAAGGACTTCTTGTTGTCCTTGATCCGGGAAGCTAATCCCAGTTCCATCTCCACCTTGGCCTTCCTGACTGCTCCCCTGCATCCCTGAGCAACCTCAGTATAGTCTTCCCTGGTGATGACCCCTTTATGACTTATTTATGACTTCCATAAATAACATCCCAAATCATACCCCAGAACTTAACTCCCCCTGCTAAAAGTGTGTCCAAAAAAAGGTCTTACAATGTTGCTGGAAGATGTCCAGGCTTGAAGTCTGATGGGCCTCAAATGGGAGGGAGCTCCAAAGCTGAGGAGCAAGTACTAAACGCAGCCACCAGAGTCTTTTGGCTGAAGAAAACTGTTGTACATGTGGTTGCTCTTGGCTGACCTTAGAGACTGCAGTGGAATATAAGGGACAAGGCAGTCCCTTAGGTATGTAGGGTCCAGGCCATACGTATAGTAATAGCATAATTTTACATTTTCTGCCCTTGTTTTCTCCTCTTTATTTCTACCTCCCCAGCCCATTATAACTGAATTCCTGTCAACCCTTGTATCCCTGCCTCTTGTGGCTTTGAGATGGGTAAAGAGTGAGACAAGTGTCTTAGGGGGTTCTTGCTGTAGGTTCTGGATACATATGGAGTCATTTTTGTCTGCATGCATTTCCTTAGTGCAGAGTGATCTAGTAGCTTTTGGCACTGATGAACAATGAGGGGGCAGTGTCTGGGCAGCGAGAGGATGGTGGCTCAGCTTCTTGCTTCCTGCACACCAGAATTCAAAAGATGTAACGAGTTAATGGAGCACAACAAAGGTCATTGTATCTGCTAGTGGCCTCAGTGGGCATAATGATTCCAGAAGTCATGACTCATGAAGTGCAATGTCCTTTCCCTTCAAAATGCAGCCTTATATGTAGGAATCTTAGTATAGTGTTTAGAGTACTGTGTTCAATTTTGGATGTCTTAAGAAAGCTACGTAGTTAAAAGCAAATTATTTTTATTATGCAAGAGCCAAGGATTTTACTGGACCAACTGCATCAGTAGGATGGACTTAGACAAGCTTTCAAATAGAACAAATTCTTTGTTCCTTATTACTTATTACTATAGCTAGGAAGGCAATTAACAAAAATGATAAATTTGTATATAAGGAGAAAGGAATGGAAGTAGGAATTATTATTTAGTTTTAAAATGTATTTAATGTTGTAGATAATCTAACTGAAGTATTTAAGTTAGCCAAGGGTTATTATACATTTGGGCGTGTGTAGATCAAACAAAATTTCCTGTTTACATCAACACAACAGATTTCCTGCCGCTTTAAAGTCCATTTAGTGCAGGGGTGGGCAAAATGCAGGCCGGCAGCTGGATGTGGCCTGCCAGGCCATTCTATCTGGCCCATGGGGCCCTTAAACAAAGTAGAAAATTAATATTTATCTGCCCTGGGCTGCCTGTCATGGAGCCCACGATGGCTTGCCAAAACTCAATAAGCAGCCCTCTGCCCAAAATGATTGCCTGCCCTTGATTTAGTGCCTTAAAATAACACTACTCAGAAATGTGTTAATGAGGCTTAAGACAGAGTTGAGGTTATTAAACAGATAGAAGGTACGGAAACATTTTAATTCTGAGGAGATGTGATTGTGTGTAAGACATCTGAGCAGGTGCTTTTTAATTGAGATGGTGGTGAATAAGTGAAATACACTGCATTTCACTCATGGATCTAGATTCAAATAGTAATCACCTTTTAAAATTAAAAATCAAGTGCCTGAAGTACACAGAAGTGAACACGTTTCAAGCATTCTGAGCATTTTTTAAATATTATGAGTAGCAAAGTAGCCAAAAGTTATTTTGGAGCAACAGTAAGTTTGCTTGTTTTTTCTACAAAATTTTTACCTGCTAGAAAAGAAACTACTTTGATTATAAGAACTGGTCAAGAGCACAACTGTAGCAGGAAACTTGAAGCTACCGGTTTCAGAACAAAGCCTCTTAACACACAAAAAGATTTTGATTCCAGGATTTGGTTTTTACACATCTCTAATAGTAATAGTGATAACACAGACTTTTGCTACTAGTGTGTGTTTGTGGAGGTATGGTTAAGGGGTTCTTTTGCATTGCCAAAAAATCTATGGGAAGGTTCCAAAGCATACATGATTGAATTCTTCTTGTGCCTGATAAGCATAGTTCAAGCATGCCATCTTCCCCTAAAACTGAATACAGGATTAGATCATCAGGTGATATAACTTGTCATAGATCTGTTGAAGTGCTCATTGATTTATATCAGTTGAGATATACCACACTTATCAGCCTGAATGTCTAACAAGTAAGTGAAATTTCTCTAGGTAACTCAAATGTGAAATATATTTGAAAAGAAACCCCTTAGTTACAACTGGCATCTTGATCCTGGTATCTTGGCTTAGTAAAAACCATCTTGCTGAAAATGGCAATGTGACAGTGTCCACAAAGAAACACAATGCAACACTAGCAATACTTTCCAATCTTCAAGCTAACATAATAGATCATAAAACTTGCTAAGTTTAAACAATTCATATATTATTTAAATATTAATAGTGCTTTTCTCACTGTGTAAAAAAACCAGAAAGAACAGTATAAAAGTGCCATTATTCTGTGAAAAGCTGTGCTGTAAATATGATCTCTGAAGTTCCATATTTTATTGTGTCTCAATGACATTGTATCATATTTATACAGTAAATAAGTAAGACAGCTTTCCTTCTGACATCACTACAGTTTCACTCTCACATCTGAAATTCCAGTGGTATTCTTGAGGGGTTATTAACCACGATCCAAATAGGCTGCTCTAGATATACAACACAATTATATCGTCTGGGTACTGCAACTTATGGCCCATCACTTGCTCCAACTTATAACTGAAAAAGAGTCTAATGTTTATCTAGCTTAACTTTAGGGGTCTGTGGTTTTGGAACAAGAAATCCCCAGTTGCCTCTCCACTGATACTTACATAGCCCATGCAGCCACAGAATTGTCAAGAGTGGCATGATTTAGTTCTTTTCTTGGCTGGGGGAAGGACATAAAAATATATAATTAGTATTACAGTTTAACTAATGCAAAATACTGTAAATGATACAACTATATGTCTCAGTACATGTTTAGCTCTAGCCCAAACCTCTACCAAGTCTATTTTTTGGGCACAGGAAGGAAATGAGTTTCAAAGCAAAGGACCATTCATAGACTATAACATTCCTTGAGCAAAGAAAAAGCTAGGAGGCATGTCTCTGGGCCATAGTGTTTCCTAGATTACACAAGATCTCTCTTATTAATATTAGAAAAATATTGTTGGCTCAAACAGATGAGATATTCTCGGTTGCTGCAGTCACCCATGAAGATAGACAGAGAAAAATGCAAGCTATCGAAGAGCTGGATGCACAGCTCAAAGTGAATCTCAGTTAAAAATTCTCATAGAATCATAGAATATTTAGGTTGGAAGCGACTTCAGGAAAAATCCCATGCTCAAAGCAGGACCATTCTCAGCTAGATCATTCTAGCCAGGGCTTTGTCAAGCCAGACCTTAAAAACTTCCAAGAATGGAGATTCTACCACCTCTCTAGGTAACCCATTCCAGTGCTTCACCACTCTCCCTGTGAGAAAGTTTTTCCTAATATCCAACCTGAACTTCCCTTGCTACAACTTGAGCCCATTGCTCCTTGTTCTGTCATCTGTCACCACTGAGAACAGTCTAGCTCACAATTCATTACATTTTTGCATTGGCCTAGAGGCTTTCAAAAACTTCTCTGAGGCCTGCTGATTGGCTTGGGAATGTTGTTGATGCTGGCAGTTCTGTACTCAGTGGCATCTATTGTGCAGTCATGTGTATGAGAAAAGTTCCCAAGATCCATCATTTTGCCACTGTTTGGTGTTTCCAAAATTTGATTAGTGGAAAATCTGGCAACATTTTTATAAATATTCATCTTTGCTGCATTTTCTTGATGGAAAGGTATATCAATTTTTATTTGTATATCTCACATGGTTGTGCTAACTTAAAAATAATCTAGAAGTCTTTTTTTTTATTTTATTCTCATGAGTGGCTGGACCAGAAGCATAGAGGGCCTACACTATTTTGGAGTGAATTATATTATAGTCAGATGATGATGTTATTGGGTTCCGTGCTGATGATAGTACTATCTGGAGATCTTGCATGCGGCTTCTTTGTTCACCTGTCTCATATGGTGCATTTTCTTCTAGTTTGGCTGGCAAGAACAACAAAAAATCAACTTTACAAAACACAGAAGTAGCACCTAAATCAGTAATGGCCCTCTTTTCAGTAAAGTCTATCCTTAATTAGTGTACCTAGCAACTTTTAACTCTGTCAGGAACTAGTCATGCATATTATGAGAGGTTTGGCATCTATCTCTTTGGTTACAAACTCTGGTTTGTAGTCATTCCTTTTTTCCACTGTTTATCTTACTGTGCCATGTGAACTGCACACATAGTTCCACTTGCTTTGTAAAACAAAGAACAACAACCTGATACCATCTATGCTGGAGAATAATTTGCAGAAACCCTTTGTATTTGTAGACCTTAGAGACCGGTTTAGACAATCTGTGATTTAAATTCTGTGTATTTACATAAGTATATGGTTTTCATTTACTTTACAGACCCTCTTTGTATAATTGCAATGCGATGTGCTTTTCCTTTCCAACTATTTGATTATAGTGTACAAACTATAGGCCATGTGTTCCCTCTGCTATATGGTCTGTGGAGGATCAAAACTATAGTCAAGAGCACATGATTTACCTTCCCTCAAAATCTACAGACACTCTTTCACATATACTGGGAGGCAGGAAATATAGGTTTACATTCATCTCTGTATTCCTCTGGACACATGACATCACACCAGTATAATCTGACTTTACACTGGTGTTTCTGGCAGTTCTTTTTATATGAGGATGACTCTCTTCCAGTACACACACACATTGTTGGTGAGTCTGGAGATGACAGGTCTATTTGAAATTGGCATGCTCAACTATAGCACACAGTGCCAGAGAGGAGTGGATCCTGGTGAGGTCAGGTCATAGCTCCTTCTCTGTCTTTCTCACCTATTTGACTCCTTAGTGAGGCATGTTTGCTGAAAATGGTTGATGCTTTGTATTTCACAGAGCCATTGAAGATAATTCAGTGTTCCAGTTTCATTGGTAATGATTTTCCATTTCTTCTGATTTTCCTTCAGGTTGTCCTTGAATCTCTTCTTCGGCCCACCTCTAGAGCAGTAACCATTTACAAGTTTTGAGAACCTGTTTTAGGAGCTTGTTGTCAGACATCCTTTTGACAACTCACCACCTGTACACGAGAGAGCAGGTTGACATTGTATACCTTGACTTCCAAAAGGCCTTTGATCTAGTATCCCACGATGTCCTTATGAGTGAATTGAAGGATTGTGGGCTTATCTCTGAGACAGTCAGGTGAGTGAGAAACTGGCTGCAGGATAGGACCCAGAGAATCATAGTGAACGAATCTGTGTCATCCTGGCTAGAAGTGGGCAGGGGCATGTTGCAGGGGTCAGTGGTTGGCCCAGTACTTTTTAACATCTTTATTAATGATTTGGATGTGGGGGTGAAGAGCTCACTGGCCAAGTCTGTGGATGACACCAAGTTGTGGGGAAGCATGGTCATGCTTGACGATAGGCTACAGATACAGGAGGACCTAGACAGGCTCCTGTTGGGCAATCAGAATCTGATGAAGTTCAATGTTGAGAAATGTAAAGTTCTCCACCTTGGGATGAGCAGCCCTCAACACACCTACAGGCGTGGCGGCACCAAACTGACTAGCACCACAAATGAAAGGGACCTGGGGGTAATAGACCACAGTATGAATATGAGCCGGCAGTGCAATGCTGTAGCCAGTATGGCAAATAATACTCTGGCATGCATCAATCTCCAGCAAAACCAAGGATGTGATTCTTCCTCTCTACTCAGCACTGTAGCTGGAGTACTGTGTCCAGTTCTGGGCACCACATTTTAACAAGGACATGGACAAGCTTGAGAGAGTCCAATGAAGAGCCATCCATGTGAACAGAGCCTTACATGACAAGCCATACAATGAATGGCTGAGGGATCTGGGACTTTTCAGCCTGAAGAAAAGAAGGCTGAGAGGGGACCTGGTAGCAGCTTACCACTACACTAGGGGAGTACATTAAATATTCAGTGAGCAACTGTTCGCCAGGGCACCCGAGGAGAAAACTAGGAGTAATGGCCACAAACTCCTGGAAGACTGATTCAGGCTCAATGTTAAGGAAAACATCTTCACAGCCAGGATGTTCAGACTGTGGAATAAACTCCCTCTAGAGGTGGTGCAGTCATCTACATGGGAAATCTTCAAGAGGAGACTAAACAGTCACCTTGCTGGGGTCACCTGACCCCCATTTATCTTTCCTGCTTGGTGCAGGGGGATGGACCCAGTGATCTTCCAAGGTCCCTTCTGGCCTTACAATCTATGAATCTATGTCCTGTCCACTGGAGCTGGTGCCATATAAACATGGCTTTGGTGCTGGTGATGTTTGCTAGAACCAAAATGCTGGCATTCATTTTCTGTTCTTCCAATTGATATGGAGGGTTTTCTCAAGGCATCACTGACTATAACATTCCAAGGCTTTCAGCCATTTCCATTATGTTGTCCAGGTTTCACACCCATACAACACGGTAGGGAAAGAACAGCCTGATAGATGAGAAGTTTGGTTTGCGTCCTGTTGGCATGAACATCAAATACATGGTTTTGGAGACATCAAAAGGAAGCACTGGCAGATTTTATTCAGCATTGAATATCATCATCTACATCAGGGATGGGCAAAATACGGCCCACAGATCAGATCCAGTCCACCAGGCACTTTCATCTGGCCGGTGGCACCCACCAATGATTTGTGTCCTGCTGAGCCCTTCTTCCTGTGAGGGTAGGAGTGAGGCACCCATGTATATAGCCTCCCCCAACATACCCTATTGTACCTTGCTCCCATCCTTGTAGGTGGAAGGGCCCTGCCCAACCAGTAGTAGCTTCTGTGCATGGCTGCCGCCACCACTGCTGCAGGCTTCCCTGTGCGGGGCTGAGGCTGGTGACAGCACAGAGCCTGGCTGGGCAGGGTGTGAGGGAGGGTGCAGGGACCCCCCACACTCTCCCCCATGGTATACAGCCCTGGCAGGGAGCAGTGGCAGAGCTGTACATTGTGGTGAAGGGTGGAGCTCCTGCCAAGCCATCTGTATTGCCAGTGCTCCCCACACTCATGCTGCATGGGAGGGAAGCCTCATGTGCTGGAGCTAGCTACTTTCCCCACCCCAGCCAACTCCAGTGCTTGGGGATTCCCTCCTGTGTTTTGCCAGTGCGGGCAGCGCCAGCAATACAGACAGCCCAGTGGAGGGCTGTGCTGCGATGTGCAGTACTGGCTGGAGCCAGGCACTAACACTGTGCCCAGAGCACCCCAGCCTGCTGCTGTGCTCAGGGAGGAAGTGTGTGGGGGGGTCCCCACATTCCTCCCACCCTCCCTCACACCCCACAAATGCCATACACCCCCATGCTGCCTCTGCAACCCACCACATATACACAACTCCCAACATATCCTATGCCCCCCACACATAGCCACACCTCCCCACACCCCACCATACATACATACACACACACACACACACACACCCAACTCCCCCACAATATACAAGACTCAGAATTTATTTTGAGTTATTATGCAATCTCCTCTATATACAGTACGCAAATGCAAATGACAAAAATATTTTTTGTAATAAAATTAAAATATGTTATAATAGGTGTTTGACTTCTAGTGCATGATTTGGTTTTTTTATGATTCTAAGATGACAATCCCCTGTTCCCAAAAAGGAGTAGTTCAGGAGGGGGGCAAGGGGAGGGACTTCCTGTGGCAAAGGTCAGGGGATAGGGGTGGGACTTCTGGTCCCACAATGGCAACCAGGGGGTGGGGCAGCTGTCAAGGGGCACGGCTACCCATGCAGGCCTTGAAAGCTCATCAAACCTCGTTAAGTGGCCCTCCACCCGAAATAATTGCCCCCCCCCCAATTTATATCCATGTTTTGTGAAAGATGACTACCCAAGTAGATGAAATACGCTGCATTCTTCAAGGACTGCCCTCTAATTGTAATTTGTAGGGAAGCTGCTGGATGGTTTGGGGTAGGTAAGTAAAATGTCTTGTTTTTTGTGAAGTTGACAGTGAGTCCAAGCATTTCATATGCTTCAGAGAAGCAGTTGGGAACCTGGAACAATTTGATTCCATGATGGAGGAGACCTCTAGGACTGCGGAGGAAGAACTACCAGAGGCAGCAGTAGAGAAGAAAGAGGACATGGACTGCCAGGAAGGTGGAAGCTTGCCACCTCTGGCAGCAAACAAAAGTCTTCACCTCCATCTGCAGCAGTTTGCCTGGAGAACAGATACAGAGCCCTCACAACAGAGGACCATGTTCCATTGGTAGAGGAAGCCAGGCCAGACATCCCCAAGGTTGGGAGTATCAAGACCACTGCCACCAAGAGGATGTGGTAGGTGGCTGGGAAATTGGTTAGTTAATGCAAGCAGGCTATTATTGGCTTCCCTACCGCCTACTGGAAAAAATGTTGTAGTAGTGCCTACTGGCTCCATTATTCAGGATAGATAATTGTGTATTGTGGGCCCTATACAAAATGGATATATGTTACACCAGTTTATTGTGTGTTCAGGCACCCCGTATTTCCATTGTTGTTAGTAGTTAGTAGTAATTTTTGTTCATTGTTGTTAGTAGTAATATTCTGCATATTCAGTACTGCATGGATCACTGAGAAGCAGGGTAAGGGCAGGAAAGGTTGAAGGAAGGGATAGAAGACTGCTTATATTTGCTCTCCCAAGGATTTTCAGGAAATCTGGCTAGATGGTAATATCACTCGCACAGTATCTATGCCCAAGGACAGCCTCTTCAGTAGCTTCAGTCTTACAGTTTTGGGTAAAGGAAAGATTTTACAATATCTGTGTTGCTTCCTCAATTGTTTGCCACTTCTAAATTTGAGTAGTGGGCATCCAGGACATATTTTTACAAATGTGCATCTTTGCTATATAAAGATACAGTGTATATATGTACATGTGTGTATGTTTTCTTTTCTTTTTTTTTAAAGAAATATTTCTATATTGGTTTTAATTTGTTTGCCTTTTCCTGTATCTTCTTCTCTGTTACAGAAACATTTCCCACTGATTAATGACTGGCTGGCTTTAAAATCCTGTGGGAGCAGACTCCTCTTATTTTTTTCCTGTGAGCTGCTGGAATGAGCATGCTTAATGAAAACAGTCAGGGTCTAGTTTATTTGGAAATGAACAATATCACATGTGACAAAATAAATCTGATTCAAGTTAGGAACATTTTTACTGCTCAGCAAATTAGTCTGCTATGCAGTAACGTGTTTTGGGTAGACATGTTCTCTGATTCCAAAACTTCTTGATCTAACTACTTGACTATGTTGTGTCTCAGGAACAGCAATGAAAATGTGAGATCATTTTTAGTGTCACTGACAAAAAAATCAGTCTCCACAGTGCTATAAGAATTTAGCAGCAGTCGTTTCTCATGTCAATGGAAAACAGTGCTTTAAAAAAGGAGGACTAATTTCCTTCATGGGTCCCCACTATAGCTTAATCTTCTTCTATGGATTTGTCCAAGTTGAATATTTGTCCCATATATCTTTTAATAAATGAAAATAAATACACTCCTTTTCTTCAGACCTATAGCCCTTAGATCTTGTGTGACTGGGCACTAGAAAAGGCTCAGTTTATTTATATTTTTCTGATGTAGATACCATATAAAAGGAGGTAGAAAGCAGTCCATTATACTGTATGATTGAAGTATATGAGATAGGGTAAGAAAACTGCCTATTACTGTAGCCTTAGCCTTTATATTTCTCATTATTTTAGTAAAAATAACAAGTTGTATGATCCTAGCTGTTATGCTGCTTATTGTTCACTCAGCTGTGAAGCTGCCCAGTGGTTCTGATAATTTAAAGTTTCGTGAGTATTTCTTTGACACTTTTGCATTCATGTGTAACGTGCGGGCAGTGTTTATTTGATGTGTCTGAGAATAGTTTCTGTTTGAGTCAA
This sequence comes from Crocodylus porosus, assembly GCF_001723895.1. Classification (NCBI taxonomy): domain Eukaryota; kingdom Metazoa; phylum Chordata; order Crocodylia; family Crocodylidae; genus Crocodylus; species Crocodylus porosus. Next base: position 6,521,258 of record NW_017728950.1, on the reverse strand, counting down.
GTTCCTTATGGTTGAAAGTGGAAAATCAAATATGATCTGCTAGTGCCGACAAAAAGGGAAATGATACACTGTCTTAAAAGTTGCTGCTTAACATGGCATCATACCAGGCATAGTCATTTAGCAGCTGTTCTGAGATATCCAATTCTGAGAAGCTTTCTAGATGGACACTGTTCTGGAAATAATCTGTAGATGTAGAGATAAAAGTTTGGTATATTACAGTCATGTATTACAATCCCCACTCAGCCCAAAAGAGTTAAAGAAATATACCTTGCCTTATGAAAGTTACATTACCAGAACCTTCATTTTTCAGAAGTACTCAATCCAGAAGTATTCATTCTAATTGCAGCATAGTAAGATGAGGACAAGAGTCTACATGGAAGGGTAGGGCCATATGGTAAATACATCATGAATAATCATAGGATGCACAGGGAAACATCTCTCAGAAGAACAGTACTCAAAAGTATGAAACAGTATCAGTAAATGCTATAGTTATAAGGGGATTGAATGAACTAGGTGACACTAGAAGTGCGACCATCTTTATGGATGTCCTGCAAGGGAGTTGCAGCAGGGGTACATATATGTCTCGCTGTGTTGGTGTTTTTGGTGTTGTACAAAGCAGCAGAATGTTTATCAAGCCTGTTGCTTGAAGGAGATATGAATATAGTTGTTACCTCTGTATTTTCTGTCTTTTCCCTTTTGCTGTTTTATAGAAGACCAGTTAGTTTGTTAGTGGAAAGGGTCTTTTGATTTCTTCCAATTGGTTCACTATTCTCCACATTCTTGTTTCATGGAATGTTGCAGGTTTTCTATAGCATTTCTTTCCATAGTCCCTGCAGTCACTATTTTCCCTATTATAGATGCCCATGATCCCTAAGAAAGGAATATAAATCCAAATCCTCTTCAGAAATGTTTTGTTTTTATTTGAAACTGGACCTATGTTAAATTCAAATGTTTCATAAAAATTGTGTGGAAAGTGTCTTCTTTCCATCCCACTTTGTATAATGACCATAGTCACTGGAACAACCTGCATTGTATGAAGCAAGGTTTATTGATGACCCTCATGGCCACCCCAGCACTCCAACTCTACGACTCCATTGCATGAGTAAGAGTCACATGGAAAGTAAGGCCCAGGTTCCCTTCTGTATTGGAACAGTTATACATTATGGCAGTGTGATATATATACACACACATATATATACACACATACATATTATGATTGATAATCATGATTAAAGCCTTATACAAAAGCTTTAATAACCACACACACACACACACACACACACACACAGTTAAAGGTATAAAACCACATTGCCAAAGGCAGTTTCAAGGATATTTAAACAAATTACAATAATATCCCAAGTTAGATGTTATAAGAGGAGAACAATACTGTGCACGCAAGGTGCCATGGAAAGTTACAGCTGATAAAAACCTAAAATGCAATTAAAGTGCAGTGCAAACAGGTTTGTGTTTTCAAGGCCTCATGTTTGGGGTGTAGAATGCTTTTAGGAGGCCCTGTCTCTTGCAGAGAAGGGAATCAAGAGGATTTCTGTCTACAGTTTTCTTTGTCTGGCAGGGCTCTTCAACTTCTAAGTGGCCAGGGGATTCACACCCTGCAGGTTGCACTAGTGGGGTCAGGTCACATGGACTTCAGCAGCGTGAACCACAGGCGCCCCCTGATGCACTACATGTGTGGGCATTCTTGTCCCCAAGTTTAACTCCCCAGCAGCAGGCTCCCTTGGTGCTATGGACTGTGCCACACTGTGCTGCTCTGCCCCTGAGAGTGGGGAGCAGGAGGAGAGGGGAGACCAGAAACCCTGGCTGCTGCAGCTGGAGCAATTGGAGAAGTAATGCCTGAGTGGGAGCCCAGGGGCTGCAAAATAATTTTGCCCTTTCACTCTTTGTACCACCAATTGGACATTCCTATTTTATAGCATAGGATGTGAAAAAAAAGAGATTTTTTTTTTGTAATCTAGGTGTTACTAATTGAACAGTGGGTCCAAGAGTGCAGAGATATCAGAACTAGGAGATTGCAGGACGTGCAGAGGCTGTAGCTGGACAACAGGCTCCCATGTTCTCTAGGAGGGTTGTCTGTTGTTTTGATGCTCCCATCAGTTTTATCTGTCAGGTTAGAGCCATTTCCTTGTCCTTTTCTCTCTTCTCCTTATGCTTCAGGAACTCTTGCCTCTGCTCTTCTGCCTTTTAAGTTCCACCGGTTCCCAAACTCTGATAGATCATGCACCACCGATTGAAAATGATACAACCTTCAGTATCAGCAGCAAATATTTGTCATATAAAATAATTACAATAAATCTGTTAACGTGTACCAATGACAGGTTGTCTGCATACCACTGGTGGTACAGGTACCACAGATTGGGAATTGCCATCTCTTGAATACAAATGTTATTTGAACGTGTCTCTTTAGTTACTTTGTCTCATTCTTCATTTGGAGTCAGTGTTAGCCTCCCCACCTGTGCTTGTTACAATGTGCCAGCTCCTGTGAGGTAGAAGAACAAATAATTATTTTTCACATTCTTCATGTCAAGAGTGATAATATTTTGTCTTAAATTTTTGGAAATCCATTTGCTTGGAAGCTTCCCAGGCTTTGATGAACTTGGCAATGGTAAAATGTTTGCTGTGGGTCTGTGTTGGGAGGGAGATTCTGAGGGTGGGGAGGGGTACTGTGGTAACTAGCAAAAAGAGTTTAAAATGTTATGATGGTTATTGTGCCCAAAAGCTTGTCTAACCTCCCTCTCAACTATACGGTTGGTCCAATACAAGATATCACCAAAAAAACCTTGCTTAAATATTTCCTAGACCATCACAGCTACAATGACACTCCAACTCTACTACAGGATGGTTATAGACATTTATTGGTTAGAGTTGGTGAACAGGTAAAGAGGCTGCAGCAGAGGCAGACACTAATAATTATATCAAAACATTCATAGGCTCTTGATGGGATTGTGGTTGTTGGGGGAGCAGCAGAGGAAGGCAACCAGCTACATATATGCTTTTGCAGGCTAAGCTTGCTTTGGAGGGGGTTGCTACCCTAAGGTGTGCCCTCAGAAGCAGAAGAGTCTGTTCAAAAAGGCAGTGGGCAAACTGAGCAGATATACCAGGCTGTTTTTTCTAAGAATGGTGCTGCCAGACCTTAGAGCAGGAGTGGAAGTTCTGTGGATAGCATGGAGAGGACTGCACAGTCTTTGGCATTGGATTCTCTATTTCAACACCCAAGGATCAGCGTAAAATGCACGGCAAATTAACAGAAGTGTACAATGATATGAAGGAGAGATGAATTCCTTAACATGCTTTTAATTCACTTTTTTATAAGTGTTTGTGCAACTGGCCTTGGTTTATCTTATAATCCCTCTCACTGGGTCAAAGATGAAAGCATGGAAGAAGCTATGAGCCGAAAAATTATTCTAGTGCCATGTCTTTTCTGTATTTGCCACTGTGATACAATCTGAGTGTGGTTTAACATACACCATTGGGTTTGTACTTATCATAAAGGTGACTCATTTCCCCTCTGCCTGTGGAGGGGAAATAAATGTATAGAACCACATGGCATGAAGAGAACCTCATAACCACATTTGTAATAACCATGTACATATTCCTTCAAGCCACCAACTTTATTAAGCCACATAATGCTAACTTGCTGCAGTCTTCTTGTAATAGGCTTAGCTTGCAGCAATTGAAATAACAGTAAATAAATAGTGTGATAGGACTGGGGAAGGGGTATGTGCAGTAGAATTCAGCAACCTTAGCTGATGGCTGAATCTTTGCATATCTATTGGCTAAGAAAAAAAAAGAGATGGATTGTTTTTACAATCTTTGGTACAGCCACCATTTCCAGCAAGGAGCTGAGCTATGTTTTGGAAATCCAGGAGGCAGAGTGTGGGCAGACCAACCAGATGGTAGTCTGATACTATCCATAATGATGTTATTTAATTATATCCAACAGCCATATAGTATCTTAATTATAAGACGGTGGGCACATCTACACATGACGCTTAATGCAGAGTTGCCTAATTAGCTCTACAGTGGGCATGTCTACATGTAGGTAGAAGATTTTCCTTCTGATGTTCATATGTTGCAGTCAATCTGCCAGGACACAATAGTCTCCCTTTCTAGAACTCTCTTGCCATTATTTGTTTTCAAAAAATACAAAAGGGAAGATATAAAACTAGAGAGGTAAATCAGTTGGATCTTACTGCAACTTAGCTGGATCCTAGTGCCTCTCCCACTAATCTCCTCAGCTCATTGAAGTTGGCCCTCTTAAAGTCTAAGGCTACCGCCTTGCTGCAGGTCCTTGACACCCTGAGCTAGATTGTGAATTCCAACAAGTGATGATCACTATCGCCCAGGTTGTCAAGAATCTGGAGTCCTCTCACCAGGTCGTCACCTGTGGCCAGGACCAGGTCCAGCAGGGCATTCCCCCTGGTAGGTCTGTGCACCTCCTGGGTTAAGTTGAAGTCCTGTATCTCAGCCAGGAACCTCCATGAGCAGTTGAACCTGGCTGACTGCTCCTCCCACCAGATGTCCAGGTAATTTAGATCACCCATGACAATTACATCCTTTGCCTTAAGTGCCTCCGTAAGCTGACCCAAGAATTTGTGGTCCAGCTCTTCCCCTTGGTTGGGAGGTCTGTAGTAGGTGCCCACCATTAAGTCCCTTTCCCTACGAACCCCCCGTATCCTGACCCAGAGCACTTCAGCCTGCCCCTCTTCTGACCCCATCCTGCTGTTTGAGGATATGCACTGCACTTTGACGTAGAGCACCACACCCCTGCCTTTCCTCCCTGTTCTATCCTGCCTGCATGGCCTATAGTTCCTAATGTTGACTGCCCAGCTGTGTGATGAATCCCACCAGGTTTCTGTAAGCCCTACTATGTCTGGGTTTGAACTAGCTATCCAGAGGGCAAGTTCCTCCTGCTTATTCCCCATGCTACGAGCATTGGTGTAGAGGCATCTAATTGGTACGTATGATTCTCAGGATTATCTGGACCCTTGCTGCTTACCTGGGTGCTCCTTGTGTATATCACTTTTCTTGGTTGGGAGGTGTCCTCAAGTCCTCCTGTGACCCTATCCCCTAGTGAAGCTAGTTTAAAGCACACCACACAAGATCAGCCAACCTGGAAGAGAAGACACGCTTGCCTTTAGGAGAGAGGTGTAGCCCATCCCACCCAAGCAAGTCTCCTGCATGAAAGTATGGGTCATTATCCAGGAACCCGAGGCCTGCCTGGTGGCACCAACTATATAACCACTGGTTGACCTCACCAATGCAGGCCTCATGTCACCGTCCACACCTACTCACTGGGAGAATAGAGGATAATACCCCTGTCTCCTTGAGCTTGGCTCCCAGGGCCCCAAAGTCCTTCATGATGCAGTCTGGGTTGCCTCTGACCGTGTCATTTGTTCCCATGTGGATGAGAAACATGGGGTACTGGTCTGAGGGTCGAATGTAGGCCGGGATCCTCTCTGTGATGTCCTGAATCTAAGCCCCAGGCATGAAGCAGACCTCTCATGCTATGGGGTCAGGTCAGCAGACGGGACCCTCTGTTCCCCTTAGGATGGAGTCCCTGATGACAAGAACCCAGTGTTTCCTTCTCCTGATGTTCCCTCTCTGCTCCGTGTGTGTTGTTCATGGAGTGTCATCGTCCCCACTGAAGGCATCCCCTTCGCCCTTTTCCATCACAGCTGCTAGGGCCTCCTACCTGTTCCTCAGTTGTACCTGGGGAGCCTCCACCACACTAGCCCGAGCAGCCCTGGATCTGGTGGATACCGCAGCCTGCTCACCTCAGCCTGGAGCTCCCATACCTGCTCCTCCAGAGCCCTGAGCTGGGCACAAGAGGGACAGGCAAGGGAACGACTGGGCCCCGCCCCTCCCGCCGGCTACCGGGACCCCACTGAGCCTCCCCCACAGATAGGGGGGCAAGGGGCTCTGTCTGGGTGGAGGCCTCAGAAGAGCCACAGCAGGTGGCGTGCTGGGGTGGGGCCCCTAGCAGCTGCGCTCTGTGCTGCACCATGTCCGTGGAGCTGAGTCTACTACTCTCGCTTGTTGCAGGTGCCCTTCCAGGCCACTACCACGTGCCTGCCTTATGGGAATGGGATCTCAATATTGCACTGTTAGACAGGAGGGTGTGACACAATTGCACATATACAAACACATGAATCAATTAGGTGCATACACATACACACACACTACTGACTCAGGAGCATACATCCAAACCAGCCTAGGCACATGCACACTTATCACCAATTCAAGCACATACACTATACACCCCAAAAGTTAGACAGAAATCAATTGTCCATACCCAAACGCTCAGTACAACACATACACAGATCACTAATTCATATATCATGCATACAATGACATATATATATATACACATATACCAGTTCACACACATACAACCCACCTACACATACACACAGGTAAGTTCCTAACTTGGATGGTACAGTGTGTATGTGTGTGCTTGGGGTACCTGGGGAAGGTTAAGGTGAGAGAGAGAGAGTTAAAGTGTAGGGAGTGAAAGTTGCCAGAACTGAGATTAGAACCCGTGGACTAGAAAGAAGCTGGCTGAGGAACTGAGGCTTGGGGTTACTTAAGATAGATTGGGGTTGGAAACTGAAGCAGACAGCTGAGATATTGGTGGAGCGGGGGCAGGCAGATAAGTGGTGGCAAGGAGGAGACAGCCAGGAAAGAGAGAGGGGCAGAAACCTGGGAGCTTGGGGATGGAAACTGAGGATGGCAGCTTAAAGATTGAGTGGGGGGGGGGCAGATAAGTAGTGGCAAGGAGGATACAGTCAGGAAACAGACAAAAACCCAACTCAGGTTTTCAAAATAACAGGTTATTAAACAGACAACACACTGCACAGCCCCATGAAGGTATTGGTTCCCCCCGCCACCACAAGCACTCACAATGGCAGCAGGAAAAAGAGACTTAGTGGAAGGGTTGGAGTCCAGGTGGGGAAGAGAAGCAGAATCCAAGTTCTTGGTTGAAGAGAGGGGGGATGGGGTGATAGCTACCTATCCAGGATGGAAAGGGGTCTTTGTCCAGTAGGTGTTGTCCAGTGGATGGTCGCCAGCAGGGCCTCTGGGTGGATAGATGGTGTTTCCCAAGGAGTCAGTCTTCACTATGGGGCACACTACCTCTGATCTCCTATGGGGAGGGCCTATCCAGGCACGGTCAGTCCTGTTCCAAAGGGCTTCAGGTGTTCTTACTGAGCATGTGCAGCTTGGCACAATGGTGGGTTGCCTCATCTTTTGTGTCTTGAATGTTGAGAGTGGTTCCAATGACTGGGTCATTTGTTCAGGTATCGGTGTTGACGGTTTGGTTATTCAGAAGGAGCTATTTTTAGACCTACTGCCATTGTTGATCAAGCACCCTCATTCATCCCCATTCATTCAGGAACAAAGCTACATAGGAGGGGTAGTATGACTCATAGGTTACACAACTGGGCATGGGGATAAGCTTGACATTACAAGATGGAAACTTGACATGACTTAACTTACATATATAGGCCTAAAACAGTAATCACACAATATAAAAGCAGTAAAAAATCAGTGCAAACATAATAATTATCACTTATAAAATAGTGACATTGATATCAAAATAGCAGGGCACTTATTTGCAAAGAGGGAAGAGAAAAATAAAACTTACTACCTAAAATAAAATGTTAAAGTTTATCTTACATCTTAGCTTACTTATACTTATCTATAGGGAATAGCGTGGAAGAGAAAAAGTCAGAAATGGTTGGGGAAGGGGAGGGAATGCAGTTTAAAACTGGGCAAATATCTATACATGCAAGGAAGCAGGAGAAAATGTGCTGCCAACCTGCTCCTCCTTCCCAAGGCCCTGTAATGGGCCCCTCCTGCCACTGCAGGGAGCTCCAGGCTCCAGCTGCAGCTGCCAGCAGCCCTCTTCAAAAGGCAGCCCCACTTGCTGCTCTCTGGCCAGCCACTTCCCTGGCCAGAAGCAGCATGTCCAGGACAGGAACGGCATGTGGCACCGCTGTCCTCACTGCATCTGTCTCCCTGCATTATGGCTGCTCCAGTCTCTGCCTCTGGCAGTGATGATCAGCATCCTGGGCTCCTGCTGGCTGCTGCACTGGCCCGGCTGGCCTGCTGCACTGACTGCTGCCTGACCCATGGCTGTATCTCTCCTCCTGGCTCCTCCATGTGCAGCGACCACCTGCCAAGCTGCTGCATGTCATCCCAGGGCCGCTGCAGTGCACCTGCTGCTTCAGTCCCGTCTTCCTGGCCGAAGCCTGGCAGAGACACCACCAATGGGCTCCAGGATGCCACCTCTGGGGCCACCATCACCCTCCTGGGCCTCCAGCTCTGTCATGTCTGAGTTTACCAGGCCAGCCAGAACCGGTGGTGGCACATTGTCCAGCATACCTGGGGCAATGAGCAATAGCTGGAGGCCTTTTGCATAATCTGGGCCACCTTCCAGGACCTCATGGAGCAGCTCTGGCCACACCAGAAGTGGCAGGACACTGGCATGCAGCTGCCTCTCTCCACAGACACCTGGCTGGCCCTTGCCCTGCTCAGGCTGGCCATGCCTGCCAGTCTGCAGTATGTTGACCATCAGGGAGGCTGTCCTGGAGGTGTGCGGCACTCTCCAGGATGCACTGGAGGACACTGTGCTCCATGTGCATGACCCCCAGTGGTGGTGGCAGGGTTCTGTGCCCTGGGATCCCCCCAGTACATCACGATCCTGGACAGGACCCATATCCCCATCACCTGCCCCATGGGGAGTGGCCCTACTACAGTAAGAGGGGCTTCCACTCCATTGTGCTCCAGGCCATTGTGGACCACCACAGGCCTTCCACACATGTGAGTGCTGGCTGGGCGAGCAGCACCCATGACATTTTCAGGAACCCTGGCCTGCTGTGCCTAGTTGAGAGTGAGCACTTTGCACCAGGGGTGCTGGACTTGTAGCTGGACTTGTAGCTGGGTGCTGTCATGGTCCCACCCCCCAGGGACGGGTGGCCAGCATCCTGGCCTCTGGCTGTTCCCTCATGGGTGCATACATCACGGTGAATGTGGTGGGTGTGAGGCTTGCCCAAGGGCAATGGCAGCTGGTGGTCCCCCAGCTTGGGTGGCTCTCCCCTCTGGCAACTGGTGTCCAGGGTTGGCAGGGCCAGCATGCAGTCCTGGCCCTGCGGCAGGCAGCTCTGGCTCTTCACCTGCTGTGGCAGGTGGTGGGGCTGGGCCCAGACAGCAGGGTGCTGGATGGCACTGGGTCTGGGGCAGGGACTCCTGGATGCTGATGGTGGTTCAGAACCTCCTCCCAGGCCGAGGCAGGGGCCTGCTTCTGGGTGGCAGGTGGCTGTCAGGGGACAGGTGGGGGTAGGGTTGGGGGCTGGTCAGTGGGGAGCACAAAGGTGACTGCCAGGGCCAGAACAGTGTCCAGCACCCAGCAATCATCTTCTGTGGCCTGCACTGCCCAGGCTAGGATGGAGCTCTGCTCCCACAGCACCTCCACCTGCTCATGCTCAAGGGCCAGGAGCTGCACCTGGAACTCCCTGTCTGACTAGTCCTGTGTCTATTCATGCTAGTTCCACACCTCCTTGTGCCAGTCCTGTGTGTCCAGGTGGTGTGTGAGGATCTGTTTGCGTGGACTGAGGGACGCTCAGCTCACTATGCCCTTCTGCTGCTGATGGCCATGGTGCCCCAGGCGCACCTGCAGACTTAGCATGGGACCCTGAGCTTCGATGGTTCAGGGAGGGAATCCTGGAGGCCAGGAGCAGGGGAGTGTCATGGAAATTTTTTGAGTGTATGCTGCCAGTACAGAAGAGGTTAAACTGACATGCGC
>NW_017728950.1:6494088-6511427 GCF_001723895.1 Crocodylus porosus | reverse complement strand
CCGCTCCGAGTCCCTAACTCCAGACTCTACGCCGCTAATCCCACCTGTCCGTATCTAATTGCCACCCCGGCCCACTGTGACCTTGGGGCCCGATCCTTCGGTTTTCCCCGACAGGGAGAACCCTCCCTCCAGTGTGGGCCTTACCACATGGCCACGGCTGGTGGCCACAGTGGGTGGGTACCTGGCTGGGCGTCCCTCCGGGGGAAGCTGAGGCTGCTGGTGGCCGAAGGTGTCATGGCCGGCCGTGCCTCATGGTGGGGGATGGGGCTGCAAAGCTGGCAAGGCAGGTGCTGGCCAAGGTTCTGCAAGCTGCTTGTAGAGGCTGCAGCAGGGGAGTTCAGTGGGATGGGCACTGGCAGCCCCAGGTGCCAGCCCAGGGTGGGGGCTCAGGCAGGTTGGCTGCCCATGCTGCTGTAGACAGCATGGCTGCAACTTGGGTCCCAGGGCATGAAGATGTCTGTCAGCTTCTGCATAAAGTGTATGGACTTACAGATACTCCCTGACTGCCGTTTGTGGTTGGTGATGGCCACACACTGTGCCTGTAAGACCTTGACCTTTATGCGGCATGGCCGTGCTGATCAACTGTGCTCATGCTCCCACATCCAGACTGACAGCCCCTCATAGATGTAGGTTTTGGAGCTCCCACTCCACTTGAACTAGTGCTGTGATGGCTAGAACATGGTATTTAGAGGTTTGTTTTTGGGAATTGGGTTGTAGATAAAATATATATGCATTAGAACAATAATCCAGGGTGGCAGCACAGGTGAATTGTTTTTTAAAGGCCTGGTCACAGTCACACAGTTCTCACAGCCTTTAGGGCAGACAGGGTGTCTAACACAACAAGGCCAACGGACATATCCATAGCCTGAGAAATTGTGGGCATATACCACACTGTTCCATAACATAAGGTAGCACCAGCTCACAAGGCCCAAGAGAGTGGGGTCCTGAGGTTCCAGTTTTGGGGAAACAGACCAAATTAATAGAAGGCCCTGAAAGCCTACATTAGGATGTACTTATGTAATGGACTTGTGAAACAAAGGACTATGCTGACAGGACAGATCGTGGGTAGTATGATGACCATACAGACACCAATCAGTGATACTCATGGATGAAGAGTCATCAGGAGGGGAAAATAATAGAGAAGCAGAGACTTTAGAACAATAAAAGGTCCCCGTTCCCAAGAGGGGAACCCTAGGCACCATGGGCAGAGGGCATACCACCAGCCTGTGTCATCCACCCCACTGGGGGTGGGGGGTGGGCCTCGGCCTCCAACATCCAGGTTGCTGACATCTGACATTCAGGAGAGAACCTCAGAGTGAAGCTCACATCCTGGCCCCACGTATCTTGACTCTGATGAAAGCCCTAGGATTGGTAGCTATAGAACTGCTTGTATTATTCTTTTCTGTTATCACTGTGTATCAATACATTTGCCTGGATAGGTCATGGTCAGTCTGAGGGTTTTGGGTCCCCCCAGAACAAGCCATCTGGGATATAAATCCAGTGCTGACAGCCGCACCTCTGCCTCGCCCCACAGTGCCACAAGGTCACCAGTTTCCTCATGTGATCACTTGGGGACCCTGGTGGTGGGCACAAGCCAGGGCTCTGCCACCCTGGCTCCGTGTGCTGCAGTCTTGGGTGTACATGTAAATGCTGTGCCCAGGAATAATAAACTCTGGTGCAAACTGCACCATAATTTATTGTTTTGCATTAGTATTCCCATGTAGACATGCCCGGCATGTGCTGGGAGAAGTTCCCTTTCTTATTTGTGTCTGCCAATGGACCAGTGTGCCATTGGTGTAGTCCACAAAATCCAATGGTTGAATAATGGGAACTGTTATAAAAATCCAGATCAGCTCCTCGTAGTAGCTTTCTCAGAGGTTTTTATATTCTTATATCTTAGCCAGATCTTGTCTTTAGCGTGGATCCCTTTGCATAGTTGCCTGTATACCTTGTGTTGGATAGAGTTCAGATAGATTTGTACTATGTGCCTCTCCAGAATGGAAAGAAATCTAAGAGCTCAATGTAGGACCACCCTCATCAGTGAATAGTCAGGTGCATGAGGGATATATGAACCCCCCACAGACTACAGTCACAAAGTATAGTACCTAGCTGCATGCCAGGTGTGACAACTAGACAGAATGATCACAGAGCACACAGGCAAGCAGGCAGATGTAGCTAGGCCAGCAAAGCAGGAGGAAGATTTTGCATGTATATATCTCTGCCTATGGGATTACAAAATGTTCACATTTGCTTTGCTGTGAGTTAAATCATCCTGCATTGAAATAAGCCCACTTCCAAAGCAAGTTTAATAATACACATAAAAACATCAGATGATTTTCAACAAAAAATCTTTTTGTAGGTAGGAGATACTATAACATGAAACAATTCAACTTGATTGTAGACAAGCCTCAAATTTGCAAAGGTTAGTGGGGTGAATTCATATATATTTCCTCCTTAGTTATTCATCTGAGAGTCAAAATAGGTTAAAATTTTAAAGAGAGATATGTTATTCCTCTCAATCTACTTTATTACTTGTGTTAAACAATTAGCGGGTCAAGAAGTTTTTCTATTTATGGCATATTTTATTTTCTCTCTCTGATTTTCTATATGTCTGTTAGATCTCTATTGTGTCCTAAATAAAAACATAGACAGTTCCTGTGAGACTTTTCAGCTCTATTTAAAGCAAATGATTTATATATTAATTTGCAAATTGGCTGAGGTGATATGATGGAAACTGAGTATAATGTGACATGAAAAAAATCATTTACATTAGCTCTCATAGCATTGATTTTAAAAAGTGATAAAAGCAACATCAAACCACCCTAATCAAGGATACATATCTAGGACCAAACTACTTTTACAATTACAAGAAATCCTGTAAAAATAACGAATTAGGCATATTACAATTGCTGAGCTGGCCCATTGCCACCTGCTGCATACACTCATAGGAGCATAAAGTTTGTTCAGCTCTTGAGTCTGCTTTAACATCCACTGTTGTGTTCATGTTTAACATAAAGATAATTCATTCTGCCTTTAGAGAGGAAATGAAATGTATAGAAACACATGGCAAGAAGAGAACTTTGTGGCCATGTTTACAGGAACAATCTACAGCAACACTTGTAAGTGTTATAGGGAATCATATCCAACCCAGCCTCTGCACTTCCTTGCAGGATCAAATAGGATGGGGAAATGGGTTGTGAAAGATCAAAGGCTTGTTCAAACACAGAACTATCACGTAGTTACCAAATGTGGCAAGAAACATGAAAGATAAAGTTAGGCATGAGCTATTTTAAATGCCTCCTCAATTGGCCATTTGCAATGAAATCCTTGGTACAGTGGAGGTGGCTGAATGGACTCAGAGGAGCCCCGTGTGGTTTATCGCATGGATGTGTGGTGCTCTGGCACAGGAAAGAATCTTGCTTTAATAACTGTAAATTATGACTTTTAATTTGTGGGGCTTGTTTGATGAGGATTATCTTAGACATCTTAAGTGTAGAAAGAGACAAACAGTACCAATCATGGGCCCTCAAATTTGATTTCACTTTAAGGGAACTTTGATCCAGATCCTGATTGTCTCCACACTTTAAGATGTGTTTGCAATTTGGGAAATTAATTTTGCCCATATGACCAGTGTGTGGAATGTGATTTGGAATGCTCTTCTTAGATGAACTTTGGACTTTGGCATTAAAATGTCACCATAAAGTGCCATAGTAAAATAAATTTCAACCAGAAGGCAATTATACCCGAGACCCTTTCTTTTTCCTGGGAATATTTAAGTGATAAATATTTAGGGAACTTGATCCCTCAATGAATTACAGATGTTGCAGACTTACCCTTTTTCTTAGATCCAATGCTGGATGAAAACAAACAGGTTTGAATAACTCTCAAAAGATCCTTTTATGTCTCAAGAGATCTGTGGAATAAATAGCAAAGAGGAATGCAAATCCCTGACATATTATAAATATTTAAATGCAATGTGCTTCGTTACTAGCAAGCACACACTGAACGGGAAGCACCAACAGCTCCTTCTATGGAGTCCTGGCAAGAGGAATTTCCTTCCATATTTTTGTAAGCTGACCCAGCTCACACATAAATGAAGGCCACAGCAGGCTTCTTTCCTGGTCATTAGAGGATTTCATTTGGGAAAATTTGGAATTGGATTTGATTTGAAACTACTACAGATGGGACTGTTGCCTCTCAGTCTTGAGAGATCCACAAAGGAATTGTGCTAATCAGTCAAAAGAACGGAACTGAAAAAGTCCCTTATTTTTTTTATTTATTTATTAAAGCTTACAAGTATTCATCAATGCTCAGACATATTTGCAATGTTGTAGCCAAAACTATACTTCAAACTACTTGCTGTCTCATTTTACTCAGCAAGATGCTACTATAGGGCATTATTACATATGCTTTAGTTAATGCACTTGCACCACCAATTTGAAATGTGAGGATGCTGATACACAAGATGTGGAGGTTGCTGGAGCATGCTCATTATGTTCCAGCAGACTCTATTAATTGAGTCTGCTCCACTGCACTGTAATTACGGTGCATCAGAGCTACCTCCCCACACATCTACAGACACCCATAGTGTCTCAATTAGGAAAATTAGTCATAGTTGAGAATGTGTTAGTTGACATGTTTGAACTATCATGTTTTGACCATTCATGCAAATATATTTTAACATATTTAAAACATTTTGATGTTGTTAATGTCTGGGCAAGTTTCTCTACCCAGAGAGCAAATCTGGAAGGATTCTTCCAGATTATTTGGATGTGTGTACACAGCCATTGTCTATGCGGCATTTAAGACATATAATTGAAATGAGCTATTATGCTTTGAAACAGTTTCCTAATTTAGATATGTCCAAAAGAGGAGCAGCTGTCCTAGTTCTCAGTTTCCTGATTATCTCCTCTCAGTGTGACCCAACTTCTTGTTCCCCACACTCACTCCAGAGAAGCTCTATTCCTCCTAGTCAGTGTTTAAGATAGAAACATGGCACTTCCTCAATATGTGCGTTGACTTGAAGATGAATCCAGACACTCTGGACATGTGCAAAAGTCTAGAATATGATCTGGATAGAGTCCTTTTCTGCAGAGGAGCACTGAAAAGGTGTTTCTTCAGTATCTCTCTGGAGGTTTAGGCCCTGATTCAGCAAAGCGCTTCAGGACATGTTTTAGAAGGTTTTCCTCAAAGCAGTGATTACTTTCTTGATTGAAATTCAGCACACATTAAAGTGCATCGGTGATTTGACAGGTTAGTCAATGGAACTGCATCAGTTCATACCCATTGTGGATTTAGCCCAGCATTTACAGATCTTCAGGAACCTTGCAAAATAGTTGTAAAAATAAAAGTGTTTAACAAACATTAACTACAGTAAAAAGAAAACTCACAAGATCCACATTGGGACCAAAAAAAAATGTACCATTTTCTGTATTTTGGGGCTGGCTGGGTATTTTGAAATCAACAGAAGTCCCTAAACAGTGATTTTAAAGGTAATTTTTTTATATAAATCTCTGGCTACCTTTCTGTTCAATTACAGATTCCCATTCTTGCTCATCTCTTTTTGATGAGACAGTGTAGAACTGGATTGATTTATCTGGTATAAGCATCCTCGGTAGATATTTTAACATATGTGAGGACATGTTTTTATATTTGATGGGACAATTTTGGCAATAAGAGGTATTTGACCCAATGTTATGGTTCTTTTCTATTGTAGGTATTTGGGCAGCATCTGACCAGTATGAAATTCACAGCACAATTAATCTACCTCACCAACGGGTAATATTAGTGTCCACATAATTAATTACCAGATTGCCTTGTTTTTCTGCTTTTATATCCCACTGCAAGCATTCTTATCTGTCCGCAACTGAATCTCTGGTAATTGGCTCCAGTCAAATGACTGATAGTTCAAGATTACTTTCACGTATAACTCATAGATTTAGCCTTTGCATTTACCCAGATACCACTTCTGGATCAAGATGATCCAGTATTATGACTAACGGCATGTCTAAACTGCATGCTCAGGAACACTATCATAAAGCAACTACTGCCTACTCATTCCTGCTTGAATGCCACATCCCAGAAATAAGGCTAGGGACCAAATGGCTAAGCAACAGCTCTGCAGAAAAGGACCTGGGGGGTTTACAGTGAACAATAAGCTAAATATGAGCCAGCAGTGTGTGCCACCGTTGTGAAGAAGCCTAATGGCATACTGGGCTGCATTAGTAGGTGTGTTGCCAGTAGGTCAAGGAAAGTGATTCTTCCCTTCTATTTGGCACTGGTGAAGCCATATCTGGAGCACTGTATCCAGTTTTGGGCCCCCCATTACAGAAAGGATGTGGATAAATTACAGAGTCCAGTGGAGGGCAACAAAAAAGGTGATAGTTTCCTTCTGCCTGAAGGAGGGTATTTGTACCCAAAAGCTTTCCAAGAAAATTTTTTCCAACTATTTAGTTAGTCTAGTAAAAGATACCACATTTGCCCAAAGAACATTGTCTGCATATGTCCTTAGACCAACACAGCTACAAACAGCATCCCTGTAGACATCTTGTGCATTTAGCTGGTTGGAGTGGTATCATTAGCAGTTGTTGCCTTCCATGAGTACCCTTTATGCTGGTGGTACTTATGCTGTAGTGGAGCCAGGCAGAGACATGTTGAGGCAGCTTCTGCTGGCACTGGTTGGTAAGTACAGAGAAAGCCTTAACCGTTTTTGAACATGGGCCTTGAGTTCCCATCAAAGTCACTGCAGACATGCTGTTAATGAAAATGCTACCTAAAAACTATTCCAGTTCTGCAGAGTTCTATTTGTTTCTTCTGCTTAATATACAATATGTCACATCATATAATATTAAATGTAGGAAGTATCAAACTAATAGTTTGACAGTTAACATGTGTTTATTACCTTTTCAAAGATATGTGAGATATTATTGGTTGGCATAAAATATCTACCTCATACCAACAATAGTTTTATATATATATGTACACACACATGCATACACATACACACACACACATATATACACTAGCAAAAAAGCTTAGAGAAGACTTCTTATTGTGCCCAGTACAGTTTATACTTCTGTCTTGAATGTTTTGGCTGCTAAGGTAGTGGACAGAAGGCTGATACTTTCAAACAACTTGTTTGTATCAAAGTCCATGGTAAACAACCTGGACACATTTTAACAATCAGATTTTGATTGTTTTTACCGGTGAAGGGACAATGCCTTTACCTCTGGCTCAGACTATGGGGCAAAGCCCTCGAACACAGGGTAAGACCTGATGAGTAGCGCAATCACTGCTGACTGATTGCCAATGGCAGGCCTCCTTTATTAAGATGTCTGCCATTGGTTAATTTTGTAAGAGACAAGGATTAGGGTGATATTTTTTATTTTGCAAAAGCAGAACATTCTTCATTCTACACTGTCTCATCATTCTTCATGTCTTGCATTCAGAAGTTTGTCTAATTCTATCCCATCTATGCAATTGGCCCAATAAAAAATGTTACCCTAAGAAATCCTTGCCTCTCACATACTTCCTGGACCACTTACATCACATCACTACATCACTCTAACACTACCATTGGTTAATCTAAGCATTTTTTGCAAGACATAATATGCAATCCTGGGTGATATCTTCCTTCTCCAAACTTCAGGTTGTAGAGGACATCATTTAAGTAAAGACTTTAATTAAAGTTACATTCTTGCCTCCATACTCACTGGCTCCTTAATTTGCAAATAGAGATCAGGATTGTTGAAACTAGTTTTGTATGAAAGGAGGTTATTGCTTCTCTTTACTTCACAGAAATTTATAAACAAATGTACAGCTTGAACTATAAGTCTTAAACCATGGCTGGGTACTTTTCAAAACCACAATTATTGAATACTCAGTGGGTGCATCTAGATGTTCAATTAATGCAAATGAATAAGCTCCAGCACAGTTTGCACCAGAGTCAATTGTTCTTGGTCTCTCCATTTAAATATGTGCCCAGAACCACTTTGTGCCTAGCACTTTGAACTTGGTCAGAGCAGCCCTGCTGGCAGGAGGCCAGGGGGTCAGCCTGATAGCCCAGAGCTGATCTGACGCCACTCATCATGATGCATAGGGACTGGCTGGGGCACAAGGGTGCTCTAGTGTGAAGCTAGCTGGCAGGCACCCTTGCACTGAAGCATCTTCATGCTCCAGCCAGCCCCATCAGCATATACACAAGTTGCAGTGCAATAAATAACGCTGGCATAGAATAGTACTTGTGCTGACAAGTATAAACCTATGGCAGCATTTATTAGTTGCTGTGGCCCAATAGGGCTACACATGTAGACACTGAGACTACTGTGGAGATAATTAGGCAACTCCTCAGTAAACATCTCATGTAGCGGCACCAAGTATTTACTTAATTTTAATACTTTATATTACCCATGGAGTAATATGTGGCTACACAAACTTTATATCTATACCGCCAATTTTGGGCAAGGGAAGGGGATCAAAGTGGCACTTGGAGAAGTTCGACTTACCTTGTGGCATGCCTGCCAAAGATGTTAGCCCACATTAATCTTATGTGTGTAATTTATGTCAGGGTTACCAGAGTCGTGTGCAAAGAACTTTTGCGGATTTTGTAAACTGAAAGCACAAAAAGTAGCATCCTTGTTTATATGGTAAAATGCACTGCTATGTAGAGATACCAAAAAATGCATAGGCCTTTTAAGATGCTACTCCAGCAAGGCTAATTTACTCTGCTGAAAAGGGTTTAGAGCTGGCTTTTGTATCTCTATACAGCAGTGCATTTTACCATATAGACAAGGCTGCTACTTTTTATGTTTCCAGTTTACAAAATCCACAAAAAGGCTTTCCAGAAGGCTCTGGTAACTCTGACATAAATTACACACATAAGACTAGTGTCAGCTAATCTCTTTGGCAGGCATGCCACAAGGTAAGCCCAACCTTCCCAAGTGCCACTTGCCCTTCCCTTGCCCAATCTCCTGCTCTGCTTTTCACTCTCTGCTTGCTCTGTTGCTCTGCTTTCTGCCCCCTTCCCTATCTGTCGTTGCATTTCCTGCTGCCTCCTCCATCTGTTATGTGCCACATACAGAGGCTGCCCATGCCACTTGTGGCATGTGCACCACAGGTTGGCCACCCCTGCACTAGACAGTAAAATTAATTTTGCATAGAATGAGCTCACCGTTCTGCTTCAAACACCAACACACCTCCTTCTTCAAAAAGTGAATTTTATTGGCCCCTGAAAAGCATACCAACCATCTTCCCAAATGGGGATTCCAGAGTTAAGGAACCTTTGATTGTGTTAATATGGAGAATATGAATAAGTGATTTAGGGTAAAACACATTACATATATGTTGCAACATATGGTCAGTGCATAATATTGTACATACTCTTAGGTTACATGAGACTTATGTTTAAGCATGTATTCTCTTTTTTTGTTTTCCCCAGAGCAGAGTTAAGGCTGTTTGCTGGTCCAAAATCCTGTGCAAGAATTTGGAAGAAATATCTCTCAGTCAAGCTGTTGGGTTATTCTGTTTGAACTCAGTGTTTCCCAAGCAACAATAAGTGAATGTACCAGTCCCTATGGAATTCACTGTGTTGGTGGGTATTTTTGTTAGAGTGGGATGAGGTGGCTGGAAGCCAGGTTTATTTATAAGCTATCCAGCCACCCCCTTTTTCTCAAATCCCCCAAACCATTAATCTAATATTGAATATAAAAAATGATTATTTATTCCACGAAGAGGTTAAATTTGTGATAAATATGCATAGTCAGTAATAAAGTGTACTTCCCCTGGGTATTTCTTAAAAGATGTTAGCTTAGTGATATTTACCACATCCTTCATGGCAGCCATAAAGTTGTTTGTCTGAAACTCTTTAGTGCTTGTATATACTTTGAAAATGCAGCTCATTTATCTTTGTGGATTCACTTAATATTTACAGAAGTTGCAACTGTGCAACAACTGTACAAAATGAGTCTATAACCAAATTGAGACACTGGCAGCATTTTAAATAAAGTTCATATGGAAAAGTGAATAGAAGCATCCTGCAGGACAAGTTTGCAATATACAACACATCCAAATTTGCTGTTTACAGTACATTAAGTTTCTTTTTCATTCACACTTCTTTCTCTTTGCTTTAACTGTTACAATTTTCCTGCTATGTACAATTCCCTAGGTATTCTGAATATAGACATTAATATATATTATGATGTGCAACAACTAGATAGTTTGCATGGTGCTGTTAATCTTTTCCCATGTGCTTTTCTGATCATTTGCTCACTTATTTGGCTCTTGATAGTTAGATGGTTTCTGCTTTTAATCTATTCTAAAGGAATGAAGAATATTATTGTAGAAAGGATTTTGCAAATCTTATGGGTCTGTAAATAGGTGGAACAATTCAGTATAAAAGCCTAAATAAAAAAGGCCTTCAGAAAGGTCTTTGTCTTCCAGGGTTAATGTCCATAATAAAAAATAAAAGAGTTTCACAGAATCAGAAAGTAAATAGAAAAACTTAATTTCTGATTCAAGCCCATTCTCAGGCCCTGGGTGTGGAAAGTTGTGAACAATGGGTGAAGTTTTTAGGATATTATGATTTTAACATTACTCTGTTTATTTTGTACTGCCGCAACATTAACAGTAATTTGGGTTAAAGGGTTGGTTGCCATGGTCTTGGTTTTACTTGTCATCTGCTTACGAACAGAACTCTTTGCAATATTCATTCAGCTTGTACACAAAGAAAAACAAAAAGAAACAAAGCAGTTGAAATAAAAATTTCAAGGAGATCAGAATTTTTACTGGTTGCTTTATTTCCTGTCCTTCTCTCTACAGTCTTTCATCTGGTAAATCTCTTTTTGACAGGCTCTTAGAGGATATTAAATACCTATGTTGGGAAAAAGAAAAGGCCCATCTTATGTGTTGTTTTTAGATCTCAGATTTTATTACAGTTATTTGATGTTTATGTTGCAGTAGTGCCCAGAAACCCCAAGCAAGTTCAGGGTCCCATTGTGCCAGTCACTATAGAAACACACAATGAGCCTCAGCCCCTACTTTGTTAAACAGTGAAACAAAAACAACTTTTAAAAAACTTGACACTCTTTATAAAGTAGAATCCCTGTATTCTAATCAGATTGACTTGGCTTATGTTATTTCTTAGAGCCCCTATTCTGTATGTTCTTTCAACAGCAAAAAAGTTATGTTCTATACTGAATAGGGTGGACTGACTTCCTTATACCTTCACCTGGCTTCACTAAGGGCAGAATCCTATTTCACTTTACATGCCTAAACTGTGGTTCTGCAGCTTCATCACAGCAAGTTCTGGCAGTCACTTATAGTTTCAGACTCAAATTTGTCCTATGGCAAAACAGGGTCACCCTGTTTGACCACCTGCTGGAAGCCAAATGAGGGAAGAACGCCTTCCAATATTTTAGCTGAATAGCCAGGTGATTAAAACACTTGACCACTTTCTAGCAAAGTGCTCTAATCACCAGGCCCCAGTCATCCTCAAGAAGCTAACCCTTTGGACAGCCAACAAAGGGAGATATGTGGGACTAGGAAGAAGAGACCAAGTTACTGAGATGGATGCTGCCATGACAGGGAAGGGATTTAGGGTTCTAGCCTCAGTCCTTTCTCCTGGTGGGACAGAAACTTCCCATGACTCTCTATTTTATTCAAGGATTATTAAATGCAAGGTGCAGTTGATCAGTTTTATAAGGAGGCCTGAATAACATCTAACCTGTGGACTGGTAGGTAGGGCATTTTGCTGGGATTCATGCTCAAACTCAATATGGGTTAGCAGGGTCTTGACTCTGGGTCTATCATTTGCCCAGGAAATGAGAGATTAGGCTATTGGACTACAACATAGGAGAGTCCTTGTAAGGAAATGCTAAACTCCTCAAGAGCTCAGAACCTCTCTGCAGGTGGTCTGTTGGTAATTGCCTGCCTGGTTCAGAAGCTGGGATGCAGCTGAAAGTGATGACCAGCTAATGATGGTAAAGCCACAAAGTGGATTAAGAATGCCAGGAGGGAGTGCTGAGTGGAGACAAGGTAAGTAGTTGTGCTGGGGAGAAGTCAGAGCTAAGTTGTTTTTTACCTACCCTACAGAAAAGACAGAAGGTTTGGTTTTGTTGCGACTTCAAGGTAGCATTGGTAGATATTTCATCAAATCAATCCTAAAACTCCTGGTCACCCAAAGAGCAAGTTTTGTCCAAGATAATACAAACTTTCTAGGAAAACTTAAAAACATAGACCACCTTCCCAGCAACACCCTCCTACACACCATAGATGTTACTAGCTTATATACCAACATCCCACACCAGGATGGCATCCAAGCCTGCCTTACCTAAAAGAGCAAGATAACAACTCAGAGTACAGACCCAAAGATATTACTGATCTTATACACTTCATCCTCACACACAACAACTTCACTTTCAATAACCAACACTTCCTCTAGACCTTGAGCACAGCTATGGGCACCAAAATGGCCTCAGAGTATGCTAACCTTTTTATGAGCCACCTGGAAGAAGAATTCCTCAAGGAATGCACCATCAAACCCTTGCTATACTTAAGATATATCAATGACATCTTCATCACTGAGACTGAAAATCCGCAATCTCTTATTCTGAGATATTTCTTATCTCAGAAATCAACAATCATCACCCTTCCATCAGACTATATCTTGAATACTCCAGTACCAACAGCTGCTTTTTAGACATGATAATCACTATCATTTTTTGAAGTCAATTAGATTAAAACTGGTTATATGGTAATTGCTCCAGAAAGCACCTCTGATAACAATCTGTCTCTACCCTCCCAACCCTCTCTTTTTAGGGCCCTAACTCCCAATGGAGCATGTCAAATGAATGTAGACACTTCCATGAAATTGGAGCCCAATGCCTTATGTTCACCAGAAATAACCCAGAATTTTGTACTCAATCATTTAGATGAGTACTATAGCTACATTAACATATTTATATTGTAAATAGCAATCATATTGCTTTGGAAGGACTTCTTTGAGGTGACTTGGCTGGGCTTTTGAAGGGTTGTTGGCTGGAGTCTTCACAGGAGTTTTGGCTGCAGGTTTTTCTGGAGCCTTGTCTGCTTTCCTAAAGAAAGTGTCCAAGGAAGTTTGGACAGACGGAAGATGGGAGATGCATGAAGCGCTGTAAAGTGGAAACTGACGTCATAAAGTTGAAACAGGATGTCAATTTATAAACATTGTAAGTGCGAAACATTGTAACTCGAAACACTGTAAGTCGAGGACTGCCTGTATTCCATATATGGACTGACACCAAAAGTGTAGGATATCAGCCTAAATAAATAGATTGCTAACCCTGATCGTAACAAGAAAATATTAGGAAGTACCTGATTCTTTATAGTGGTAAATGCATGATGATATTGGCAGACATCCCAAACAGGGACTGTTGGCACCACATGTAGAAACTAAGCAAGATGCACAAAAACTGAACATGTGGTCTGTGGTCTGCGTAACAGTTTTTAAAGTGCTGTTCTGAAAAATGAATGAAGATGGAGAACATTATGCCATTTAGATAACATTCAACTGTAAATCTTATTGAATTCATGGATGCCAGTTGCATCTTAACATAGTTTCATAGTTTGTAGGGTCAGAAGGGACCTGAGCAAATCATCAAGTCAGACCCCCTGCCATGGCAGAAAAGAATACTCAAAGGTGTCTATCTAGCTTCCTCTTAAAGACCCCCAGGGTAGGCGCCAGCACCACTTCTCTTGAAAGTTGGTTCCAGATCCTAGCTGCCCTGACAGTGAAATAGCGCCTCCTGATATCTAGCCTAAATCTATCATCTGCCAGCTTGTGACCGTTATTTCTAGTCACTCCTGGTAGTGCATGGGGGAACAGGGACTCCCCCAATGCCTGCTGGTCCCCCCGACTAGTTTCTAACAGGCCACTAGATCCCCCCTCAGCCTTCTCTTGTGGAGGCCGAACAGGTTCAGATCCCTTAGCCTGTCCTCATAAGGCCTGCCCTGCTGCCCCCTGATCATATGAGTGGCTCTCCTCTGGACCCTCTCCATGTTGTCCACATCCCTCTTGAAGTGCGGTGCCGAGAACTGGACGCAGTACTCCAACTACAGCCTGACCAGTGTTGCATAGAGGGGGAGGATCACCTCCTTGGACCTGCTTGAGATGCATCTGTGGATGCATGACAAGGTACGGTTGGCCTTCCTGACCATGTCCTCCACACTGCCGGCCCATGTTCATCTTGGCATCAGTGATGACTCCAAGATCCTTTTCTGCTTCTGCACTGACAAGAAGTGAGTTCCCCAGCCTATAGGTATGGTGCTGGTTCTTTCTCCCCAGGTGCAGTACCTTGCACTTGTCAGTGTTTGTTCTTTGGGTAAATGTGATCTTTTATTAAATCAACTAAAAAACAAACACTTATTGGCTTAAACAGTAAAATATTAGAAGGCCTAAAGAACTTCCAATGGTTTAAACATCTCTAGGAAAGGAGATGAATTAGCTGTAAATAGTAATTTGTTTTTTGGTGAAAGTCACAAGACCATTGATTCAAAACAGGACATAAGTAGAGCTCAAGCAGAACATCTGCATATGGCCCAAACTAGCAGAAAATTCCATTCAGTCACTTTGCCTTAAGTAGCATCTGCTCCAAATAAACTTTATTAACAAATGCACAACCACAGCTTTTTTACACACTTAACTACATCTGGGTCAGATTCCTAGTTGTGTTAATGAAGGAGAGGAGGCATCTGATGGGTCAACAATTCAGCTACTCAGGACTAATAACTGCAGGAAAAGAGGGGAGGGAAAAGTTGGATGTACAGTGATAGACCCCCATGTTTAAAAGAAAATAGAACACTCAGACCACCAGGTTTGCCATTCCTTATGAACCCTGGGAGACTTGGACCTTGTTTAAATATAAAAACATGAGAAACTTACAAAAGAGCTGTTTTGGCTAGGATTGCCAAACCAAAAACCCCATTGTTTTAACCACAAATGGTCAGAATGCTAGTCATTTCATAACTGCCCTGGGCAAAGGAATTGTGCTTCAGTCCATTGTAGTGGTGCCTGTCTTACAGTAATTCAAGTATTACCAGTAGTTTTCCTTGTATTGTGACTATTAATCCTGACCAGAAGTATAATAGTACTTTGTTTCCAGCTCTAGCTTGTTAAGGTGTAGTTTGCCTACAGCAGCAACTAAAACCCAGTTTACCATTAAAGGATAATTTATTCATAATCCTTAAAATATAAGGAGATTTTTTGTTCTGTGTGTTTGTGAATAGCCCAGATTCGTGTGTCTTAAACTAGGAACTGGTCCTTTTGTAACTTAAAGTGATGTGGTGAGGAGAGACGCTCCTAAATTACTGAAAACTGGAATACTTGGCTGGAAGCTGTTATATCTCAGAACTGTGGGTAAAAGCTCAATGATACCTATGTAGATATCTTAATGTACACAAGATCCATTCTTTTCTATGCTGACTTCTCTGTCATGTTCTATATAAATTATAAGTCTATAGGCATCTTCTGTATTTCAGGTTACCAAAAAACTCACGTTATGTGGTATCTTTTCTTTAAGCTTCAGCTCAAGAAGCCATATTAATTTAATTCTCAAGGTTACAGAGGAAAGTGTCAAAGCATCATCCAAGTCCATGTGAAAGGTACAAAAATCAGAGATTAAAAAACCCCAAAAAACCATCATAATGTTTCTAAGACAATCTTTTGCTTCTACTTAAGGCCTGAGCCATACTCTTTGAATATTTGGGGATAATGATACTCCATCCTGATTAACTGCATCTCTGAATGAGTATGTTTATATTGGACTTCCGCCCCTCAAGTTTATTGTTAATCAATGGCATTGAAGTACTTTCTACACCAATACAGGGAGGTCTGGACTTCCTGAAATGTTCAGTGAGCCTTGTCTGAAACTGAAGTCAGTGAGCTGTCATTCTATGAACGCTGGGATATGCATCCAGAAATCAGATGCCTCCTATGCGTGGATATAGCACTAGCACAGATGTGGCAAGTGCTATAACGGCAAGTGTCTGGGACTAAGTTGCTGTTCTGCAATGTAGCTGAACTGTATGACATAAATCCAAAGTGAGATGACTAATGTGACTTCCCCATTTTAGGTTAGTCTAAAAGTAAACACAAGGCCTTGTCTATACTACATACTAATCACAGAATGAGTAATCATATGCTTGTCTGTGTGGCAGCCTGCCTTGCTTCAGCAGAACCACACAGTCAATGATAGTGAATGTGGCAAGAAGTGTAGTTATTTGGACTCTTATCCTGAGACCTACAGTACCATGACTCTTAACATTATGGTATGCTCAGATTTGGATGATGTTATACAGCCACTTGTATGTTTTGTCTTGGGCTCGTAGGAAAAAATGGTCTAGTGCCACAAATTTATTCCCTGGTAATAACTGTTGTAGTGGTGTGCTGTTAGTTGTTAAAGATAATGGGGTCCTCCTCTCCTACATTACTAGGACAAGGAGCTGTTTCTTCTCATGGGAGCAGTGTCTTGTTTTCATGCTGTCAGGAGATCATGGTAAGGGTTGCACAGGTAAGAGATAAGAAAGGGAAGTGATTTTCAGTTTTGATTTGCACAGAAATAGCAAATGAAGAAGACTGAGTGAAAATGTGTGCAGGGCCATCCTGATGCCATCTTTTAAATGATAAGTGATACCCAGAAGAAGTTATCTGAATAGAAGTCAAGGAACACACATTCACTAAGTCAGGACCATGCTAGGCTGAAAATATGGGATGGCCAGTGCAGGGTCCAGAACATTCACCTGGAGAAAGTCATACAGAGCTAGCTCTAGCATTTGAACAGCAGAGTAACCAGGTAATCCAGAATCATGTTGCTTTGTGGGAAATTGCTACTCTATACTACCACTGCCCTTCTCATAATCAGCTGGGCAACAGCTCCAGCACATCTGCAGAGCAGTTAATGCTGTGCTCTGTCAAAAACAAAAACACTCATAAAATAACTGTGGGGTTTGTGCAAGTAGCAGTCATGTACTGCACCAGGGTGACTGATGATGGGACTCATAGGTTTTTGCTCTGCTGACCACTGCAAGCAAGGAATATGTTAACAGGAAATGATACTGCTTCATTGTAATACAGGCCCCTGGAGACTAGGGATTTACCTAAGTTTCAGCAAGCGAAAGGGATTTTCCTGGGCTGCATACAGCATGCACAGCTGATTTTTGTGGCCTTTTTGTTGTGAGCCCCCTCTCTGCCCTGAGTGGCTGAGAGGGCTGCCTATCATGTGACCCAGCCCCTTGCTGCTGATTGGAGGAGAGGGGCAGGGCCACACAATTGGCAGCCCTCTCACCCAATCAGTGACAAGGGGCAGGGG
>NW_017728950.1:6482151-6493988 GCF_001723895.1 Crocodylus porosus | reverse complement strand
CCCTCCCCTGGCAGGCTGAATCAGTAGCAAGAGGCGGTGGGGGCATTATCTTGGCTGCTCCCTTGTGGGCCCCCCTTCCCGCCCCTGGCAGGCTGCGAAGCTGGGCTACAGCAGCCCTGAGAACTGCTTCTTCCCCTCTCCCCCCCCAGCATTTTATTTTTAGTAAGTATTTCTTTTTGATTTTGCAGATTTCATGAACAGTGCCCAGTTTTTTTTTTCATGGTTTCTGCAAAATGACAAATTAAGTAGGCCCCTACTGGAGACAACTTAGCATATTCAGGAACACTTATTTTGGATAACAGACACAGTGCTTGATTCTAGTCTGTTTCAGTTGGTGTTTTGTTCCTTTTAACAACATATTCATCCTTTTGGGTGTTTATCTACTCTAATTTCACGTGACCCCATATATGCTCTCCACTGTGCTGTTTGATGATGTTTTCTTCTCATGTGCACCAGCAGGATGAGATGCAGTTTAACACACTGAGCAAGTGCAGGATGGTGGCAGAATGTGCTTGTGGCCATATGGAACCAAGATAGTGCTGTATAGCTGTTTGAACAGCAATTTCTTAACCCTGCACATTTGACCAGGGCAGACGTGTACTTCACAGTGCTTGGAAAATATTTTTGTCAACCATGTGTCCATCCTAGATACGATCAAGTATATGAGTGGAGCAGCCTGTGGTCAATTCATGTAAGGTGGGCTTAGATAGAGGACCTGTTGCAAATCAGTCTGTATGTGAGCATAGCTAGCCTGACAGATGACCAGTCGGGCTGTGTGGGGTCTGCTGCTTGGGTTTCTGACAGTTATAAACGAAGGTGTATTTATAGATAACTAAATTACCTTGTTGGTTCTACAGGGCTTGTTGATCAAAAACTGTAAGGCATGCTATTTGTACTTACTCACAAGTACAGCTGTGTGGCAAATCTAGTGGGGCTGTCATATGGTGATGGCCATAGTCAGATGCAGCGCTTCTGCATATATTAAAGAAAGTAAGTTTCTTTTCTCAACACCATAACTGAAATGCATTGACAGTGAAAAATAGGCATATGAGCTGCCCTAGCTCAAGGGAAGTATATGCAAATATTAGATAATCTTGTCACTTGTAAGGACTGTACATGTCACTAGTGTGTCTCTTCTTACTGACATGGGATTAGGATAGAGCAGAGCTGAAGCTGCTGATGGTACAGTGGTCTGTGGTTCATTGTCTGGCTCCCCCAGGAGTTGTTGTAATACATGATAACGTAGAGGCAATTCCATGGAGGTCCTGATTTCAGCAGCTTGCCCCAAGATTCATGAAGCTGGTTAGCTTCAAATGTCTCTCCCATTAAACTTGCTCCCTCATCTCGCAGTCACAGAGGAGGTATTTTGAACATAGGTCCTTCCCCTCCTTTTTTTTATCTTTATTCTGCACATCCTTCCTCTTTCCCTTTCATCACTCCTCTTTAGCCTCTCTGTCTTCCACCCTTTGCTTCTCCTTCTTTCACATCTTCTCAATTGCATGTGTTTTTCATCCTCTGGCTATACTCCTCATGCATGGCCATTATTCGCTCGTCCCTGTTTTTTGCCTCTTTGCTCCTCCCTTCCAAGAGGGGTACTCCTCTTCCAGGTGTGAGAGTCTAATACTCTTGTACTTGTTCCCTGCACACAGATGAAAAACCCGAGTTCCTGTGATTTCATACCTCTTTATTGTTAGTCTTTCCTTTTGCCACCCCAAGTAAAAAGTAAGAATTTTCATCTTTGTTTATCAAAATAGTATGGTTTCCTTTGCCTGTTTCATTTTGCCGTCCAATTTCTTCCCATTAAGGACTTCTTTTAAAAGAAGTTGTTACAACCAGAATGACACCTGGGGGGAGGGAGAGGGGAGGGGTGTGTGCGTATTTTATCCGGAGAAGTACAAGACAACTCAAAATAAGTTATTCTGAAGTAACACTAATTTATTAGGATATTAGCAATCAGGGGAAATTACCAATGGGAACTACATGCAGTAGTAGAGAATACTCAGATATATTTACTACTGGCTGGCCAAGTCTCGGGTCACTCAGTCTGTTCTCATCAACGGGGCACATTTCACACGTGCTTTTGTATTGAGGAGTTTTATATGATGCAGATCCAAATGTCTGTATCCCTTCCCATTTCTCTGAGATAACTATCTCTTGGTTAATCCAGCAGGGGAGCAGAGAAACTTGAGGTGTGATATGTGACTATAGTTCCTACCTGGGGTCACCTTATTAACAACGTAGTGTGGTCACCAGCTTATTCATCTCAACTCACATGAAGCTGCCCCTGTCCCTCACAGATCTGCATGCTGACCATTGTGACTCAGACTGAATTTTAGGATCTGTTTATCTGTGAGGACGGATGTAGTGACATACCAGCACAGCGGGAGTTCGAGCATCAAAACTCCCCAACAAATCTTTCACAAGAGAAGTTATGTGTTACTTCTACTTTCTGACTAGCCAAGAGAACTTTTGGGGTCAGGGGCTTGTAGGTGGGGAGGACAATTAGATGTATCAATGTTGACCACTATGTGGTATACTTTCCAGCCTGCTGCAACTACAAGGTATTTTGCTGCTTCAGATACTAGAATGGAAAAAAAAGAACAATTGCAGCTATCAGGGGTAAGATCTTCCATCTACATTGAGAACATTTTTCTGCTTCTTTTGATAAATTAACTGATACATATTTGGGCCACGATTAAATGTTACAATGGCAGCAGAGGGAAGTTTGACCCCGCCAAGAGATCTCAGAGGCAACTTCTATTTTATAACTCTCCAGGAATGGATGAAAATCAGATGAGTAATAAACTGGCTGCTGCTCCAAGAGCAATGCACCTTCAAAAGAAGGTGATATAAAAAGCAATGGACGGCATTTAATGGCAATTTATATATTTTTTTCGGGGATGGGGCCACAAACCTTTAGACTTTTATATGAATGTTTTTATTACCACTATTGTTGTTGCTATTGTCATCACTAGTATAAAAAATACTTCTACTATGTTTAGCCACCATGAGATATAGGTTTGAATTATTTTATTTTGATTGTCTGCCATTTTGAATAATATGAGCAGGGAGGGAAAGTGGTAATGGAGGTTGGGACTGAAAAATGGTACAGCATCTGCTCTCAAGTTGAAATCCAAGGCAAGAGTGAAGGCTAAGGACCTCACCAAATATTTCATATATATGTCCTTCATAATAATAGTGAGGATGGCTGCCTTCAATCACGCAGGCCTGAGATGCTGAATTGTTGCCTACCTCTCTTTGGCTTGGGAAATCTCCAGTGTGCTTGTGCTCTTCCCAGGTCAAAGAGGAAACAAGTCCTCCCAAGAGGCCGCTAACTGCTCCCACATTTTCCTGTCTTTGCTGGCTGCCTGGGATAGACTTGATCTTGTCTTTGTTAATATTTGGCTTCTGAACACACTCCCATCCTGCTCTAAAACTGTGCCCATAGTGGAATAAGCATGTGTGCTTGTGTAGGTCAGAATACAATCCAGTTTACTGTAGAAACACCAGTTAATAGAGACACTCCTTGATTTCTTATTCTTACTCCAGGCCTTCTACTTGCTCAGATTCAACCCTTTCTCTCCTCTCTGCACAGGTATCCAGACTACTCAGCGCCACATTTTCCACAGCTGAATGAGATAAACCTTTGCACAGCTGAGGATCCTTTTTGTGTAGCTAAAGTTGTGGATTTTACTGTCTGTGATCCAAAGCTACATCAAGACACTGGTGCTTCAAGAAGGCCATGTGGCTTCTTACTGGTAGACATCCTAGCTACAGCTGTGGATCCCTACAGTTGTGGCTACATACATTCACTGCAATAAACCACTGTAGCAACAGGCATTAAAGCTACCTCATGGTCTGCTCAGAACATGGTGGCTGCCTCGCTGTGTGGCATTGATAACAGTATTCATGTTCACTCACCCATATGTTCCTAAGTTGGAAAACATGGGTTGAGTATGCAGTTAGCTTGCCTTGAAAATAAGGCCATAGTCTCTCTACCTTTACTCTTGTATAGGAAAATGCTTTTTTCAATCATGTTGTATCAATTAAGCTAGATTGACCTGACTAAAAACAAAATGAACTTCTGTCCTGTCTTATAAAAAATTAAAAATTATAAAAAATCTCTCTTATACAAAAAATTAAACCATAACTGCCGGTAACTTCTTCCTTCAAATGGGCCCGAGTAAAGAGTCAATTAATCTCACTCCAAACTCAATAAAAGTTTGATTGGAGTTAAGTGTAGGTAGTATTGCTTCTTGTGCTCTTTGAAATGGCCCAGGTTTGAAATCTGGCAAACCAGGAGTTACAGTAAAAATCAGAGTAGTCCTGGTGCTCTGTTAAGGCTGCTGAAAGAGCCAATAATAAGTTATCAGATTAGTTATCCTTAAGTTAACCGATGCTATTAATTAATATCAGTGACAGATGTAGTAGTTTGACCCCTAGTGGTTTTAGCTAGCACTTGCAATGAATGCTGGAACCACAGGCAGGTTTTTTTGAGGCAAAACCTGAGTTCTGTTTGCAACATGGCAACAAAATAACATCTACAAATTTGCATAGAAGTTCAGTTTCAGTGAATTATCTCTTCCAAGGATAGTATTTGAAGCCCTCCCCATATTACCAGTATTAACCTGCCTGCAGTTATTCTCTCTGCCCAGGCCTTCCAAGGGATAGGTGGAAGCCAAGATAGATACCTCGGCTTTGGTAGGTATAGACTTAACCTCCACACGTCCTGGGCTTGGGGAGAAATGCTTCCTGCAACTCTCTATCGCTTTCTGGAAATAATGGGTGCTCACTGTCTTCTATTAGGCTAATGAGGACAATTGTGCCTGCGTCACTCCTTTTCTATGCAGGTCCTCTGAAGCTAGGATGTACTCTTCACGCAGTACATGTAAGGAGCCTCAGAGTGTCTCCTCATCACTGACTTGGTACCTGATGACACATGTAGAGATGCCATATAGTTCCTGTGGATGTAGAGTAGGAATCTCAGGGTGTTCCTTTGTGACCCCTCTGCTATAGCACTAATTCTCAACCAGGATGCCATGGCATGCCTTGAGATCCTTTCAAGAGTGCTATGGAGTACCATACAATGTTAGCACAGTTAGGTATGCAAACTTGATTCATAAGACAAATGCTGAAATTTCAGAAGGAATCCACAATGTTAAGAGCATTCTGACCTGTTGTGGTCTGAGTTCTATGTAAGAGGACAAATTTCTCTTTTATCTTTCTGTAGTCAAAAATCAATTGAGAACCAAGAGCTGACACTTCAAGAGGTGTCTTGAACCTAATTAGGAGTGCCTTGGTTTTTTTCAAGGGAGAACCACTACACTAGAGGTTATGGACCATCTTTTAGCTCTGCACAACTCAATCTCATCTTTCTCATTCCTTAGCTACCCCATAAAGTGTTTAGATTTTCAAACATTATTAATGGAACTTTGTAAAAAATACAATGCGATTTATAACACAATTTTTTTTCTTCATAAGTTGGAGGCCAACAGCTCTTCTTATGATAGTCATAGAAGACGTGAAAGGTTCTTTCCCAATGCTCCTGACTCTAGGGCTAAGTGAAGACATTCAGGAAGGTTAGGGGGAAGTTAGACCATGGCCAAAATAGCCACCCGAGTTAAGTTGGGATGGGGTGGCTAGTGGGGATGGGTTGGGAGGATTGCAGGGGGACAAGCAGGCTCAGCAGGGGTATTGGGGTTTGCAGATGGAACTGGGGGCAAGTGGGATCTCCAGGAGTGAATGGGGCAGGCAAGTGGGGTCTGCAGGGGGTTGCTGGAGTCTGGAAGGTTCGGGCAGGATCGGGGGACTTGTGGGGTCTCCAGGGAATCTTGAGGGGGTGGGAACCACGACCTACTTTTTATCTCCCTGTCTACCCCCGGTGAAATTACAACCCCATGCCTCCTGTCCCACTCCCCAACAGATACTTATTTCCTTGGCTCTGGTAGCAGCAAACGCTGATAAATTCAGTGGCACATGGAGCAGCTTGTAGGATAGGGACTGGGGGGTGCTCTGTAGCTGTGGGAGTAAGATGTAGCAGTTCTTGGAGTGGTATCCCTTTGTACCAAAAAGCCCATATCACCCAGAGAACCCCCAGTAGAAGAGAGTATGTACCTGGCATCAATCAAAGTGTCAAGGATAAGGAAAGAGTATCTAGAGCCTTGTGAAAGCCAGAGGAAGGCCGGCAGTGGAGAGAGGGATTGTGTGAACTTGAGCTTCAGCCTATGTTTATAAAAATCCGTTGAGACACAGGGGAAGATTTTCAAATATGAGGAACTTTGCACTCCAGACTAGTGTAGAATGGGTCTCAGGATCATTGTGAATTTCTGAAGATGGAGTAAAACCTCCTTTGCATCAAGTACAAAAGATGCTCCGGAACATGTTTCCATCAAAAACAAAAGCAAATGGAAGGCTGCTCAAATTCACACATTCGGGGCGTTTCATATGCTTTGGCTGAACAGTGTTTGGGAAGGATATGTATATATGTGAGGAAGGGGACAGCCCATAAAAATAGGGGATGCTGCACAGAAACAAAGAGTTAGGTCCAACATATCCTGAACAGCACCAGTGTGGGGCCCAAAATGAAGCTTAGGGAAAGAGAGGCAGCTTTGGGGTCATGGTACTGATGGAAAGAAGTTTGGCGATGTGAGCAGGGCGGGGGAACTGTCCGGGCAGAGTGTGCAACATCTATGAAAGGGAAAGCGAATGCAGAAATGAAAACTACCATACTGGCCCAGGCCACTGGTCTATCCAATCTACTATCTTATCTCCAGCAGACGCCAGGGTGTCAGCTAAGTCAAGAGCTCCTAACAGGGCTCAACGCTAAGATTTTTTTTCTAATCAAGACAATTTGTTTGATAAAGCACACTCTTTGGGCAATTCGTTTGGACTGGTATGTCCACACCATATCCCCAGCACTGCCAATGAGGCACACTTCTGACCACACTCAACCCATCTGCTCTTGCTTGTACGTGCCTAACTTAGAAATGAGGGGATAAAACCACTCCGCCGGTGTCCATAGGGCTGCTGTCAAGCACACTGCAGACCTAGATTTTGAGATCAGTTTTGGGTGGGACACAGCACACTCAGGGGTGTCTCTCCCCTGACATTACACAGACACCCATATCTTGTGGGTGTGGGAGGCCATGACACAAATAGATACATTCAGCTTTCCTCTTTTCTTGATGTTTTATGACATATACGTGGCCTGCAATTCATAGCTCACCTTCTATCTGTTTATAGAACAGAGTTTATTTATGATTAACTGAGAGAATAATAATAAAAGATAATTCATGTAGGTCTATCCCAACCAATAGGTTATGTTCCACTTTCTGCCAGCTAGTTACATTGTTCACAACCATGTTGAAATGCAACAGAATTGTTTAGACTTCACAAGGTCTCCTGGTTTACTTTCTGTGCTTTGACTAATGCAACACCCCAGTGCAGGGGTTTTCAACCTTTTTTAAATAAGAGTACCCCTGGCAGCCTCTTTTTTAATAAGTGTACCCCTGGGGGGGCAAGCTGCTAGTTGCAGAGCAGGGGCATGGCGAGCGGCGGAGCAGTGGCAGCGCAGCGTCTTTGCAGCCCTGCACTCGCCCCACCCTGGCCCTACTCCTGTGAGGCAGCAGTGCGGGGTGGAGGTGTTTCATCCCCGCCTGCCCCCGCATACCCTCTGGGACTTTTCAAAGTACCCTCAGGAGTACTCATACCCCTGGTTGACAACCCCTGTGTATAGGAATGGAGGCATCACCAGTGTGATGGTATTTGCTAATGTTCAAATATCAGACCTTTCTCAAAAGAAAAAGGTCTCAACCAGAGACCATTTTTGAAAGACAAAGGTCTCAGCCATCTATATTTTAAAGGCCTTTCATTGGGCCTTGACACTTGTTGTCAACCTATTTAATGGCAGTTTTCTTACCAAGTTAGTTATGAAAAATTATATACATTTCTTAGTTCTCTAGGAAAAAGCAACTCTTTAGACAAACTTTCTGTCCCAGATTTTCTTTCATATCCTACATTACTTTCCATCTCCTTCCCATTTCATTGTCATCTGCAATTTCCATCTGTCCATCAGAGCTTCCTGCCATCCATCAGCTTCACCTTTCTCTGTCTTCACTTAGACACCTGT
This sequence comes from Crocodylus porosus, assembly GCF_001723895.1. Lineage (NCBI taxonomy): Eukaryota > Metazoa > Chordata > Crocodylia > Crocodylidae > Crocodylus > Crocodylus porosus. The sequence continues at coordinate 6,485,860 of NW_017728950.1, read as the reverse complement.
GAAAGGATTGGTACCGTGTGAAAAGAACTGCTCCTTGTAAGTGCCATTACTAGCTGTACTTTCCAACCTAGATCACTTGAGCAATGAATGTGAAATATAGCACTTAGACATTAAACACATTGCAAAAGAGACTGCTCCACATGAGATGGGGCAATAGTAAAAGCACTAAATCTTACTGGAGGTCAGATGATAGATGCTGTACATCAAAATGCCCAAACAATTTGACACTGGATGCTGTCAACTAATGCTACATTTTCCCTCCTGTGTCTCAACAGGAAAGATGCACTCACGCTGAATGGTTACAGTAGTATGACTTCAAAACAATCATATCCTGTTCCCAGAAAATAAATTGAAACCATTTCAGCCTTAGGCAGATCTGTATTGTGTTATTTCTTCTTTCAAGAGAAATTGGAAAGAGATTTATTAGAAAAGGAAGACAAATATTGACACCCTCTACTTAAAGTCGGTGTCGGCTGAAAAAAAATTCTAGTTTATTTCCTTTTATTAAAATGGTTTATTTCATTACATTTCTCAGGGTGTTTACCAGCTGAAGGTCTTATTTGTGATCATATATCAGTCGCAATAAGTTGACTGAAAGTTTATATTAGGAGGTTACCTGCTCATGAAACAGCCTACTAAGAATTTAAATAGCTGGTAAAGTGAGTAGTGCTGTTCACATGAAAACCGGATCAAATTGATTAGAGTTCCATGGAATGAAGTTCAACAACCATACATAGGAATAGATTTTGTCTTTCACTGTATATGTACAACACTTGTCTTCCAGGGTCTTGTGGCAGTGGAAGTTAGACTTAGAAATTCAGTGCAATTGAATAGTTTCTCCGGACTAGGTCTCAAATGTGGTTGGTTTTTTTATGATCTCTCATGGCAGAAAACAGATAGGAATCCATTGAAATGAATGTAAATAGCATTCTGTAACAAAGCCACTGGGCTTAGACAAGACCTTGTAATTTTCCCTGGCTCTTGAACTTTCAAACTAACTAAAGAGAGCCTATGGTGCCTCCTGTTACCTCTAAATCCCCGTCTGGGCACAGAAATCACAGAAAGGCTGCTGACTACATTTTACACATGGATAATTGAAAGCAGAATATAATAAAACCCTTTTACAGTTGACTTGAAATGCTTGTGTACATGTACACAAATTTAGAATAATATATTCCAGTCTAATGGCTTAAATACATTTAATAACATAGTTGCAATATATTTATTCTCATTATTACTTTTTAGTTTACATGACTTGAATTACTTAGCCTGTCACTCATAACAACAACTCAAAGCTGAATAGAACATCAGTCAGGATTGGGGAACTCTGAGCATAATATAACTGTGGGTGAGGGAGAGGGGGAAGAGGGGCACCAGCCCTGAGCACCAGTTTAAAAGAGCACCAAACTAATGCTCTCCCTCCACCCCAACACCAAAGCCTAGGTGCACCTGGAGGATCCCTGCCCCCTCTGGCTATAGAAGCTCAGCTGAAGCCCCACAGCTGTCTAGCTGGGCTCCTATGGCCAGGGAGAAGGGCATAGTGCCGTTCCAGATGTGACAAAGGAGAGCTCATGCTCATCCCTACATATCCCTTTTCCTTCCCCCTGAAATTTTGCCCCAGGGCACCACAATTTATAGTTATGCCTCTGGTTCTAAGACTTAGGAAGCTGGTTTTTCTCTTTTCTACTCCCTCCTGCCAGCTTCCTGATGTATTCCGCAAGCTCTATTCTAACCCTCTAACAGCCTGTATAATATCTGTATGTTGTTAGAAAATAGAGGTTCTGTAGCCTAACAAGAAACATTTTGGTCACACATTAGTAAGGTCACATAGTAGTAAGCCTTCACCATCCAAAGACAGTTCTCTGATTAATCATTTCCCCCCACAGAGTGACTGTATTTTAGAGTAATACTCTCAAATGGGCTCAGATGATCTAAGAACCTAAGTCTCATTTTCAAAATTGATTTTGGACCAGATCCTGAAAGACACTACTTGGACACCACAGTGCTGAGCATGACAACAACTGCATTTAGGTGCTTGGACATTAGCAAAATCTAGGGCACAGCAAGGTATCTACAGCTCTTATGCAGTCCATGGGGAGATTTCAGAACTTTGATTTGATCGTCTAGGAATTTCAGAAATGGCATCCCGAAAGACCAGCCTACTGAGGAGAGAGCTGCTTGAGGTAGCAATTAGGGAAAGATCACGGAAAGGGAAACCCTTTCTTGAAAGGGTTGGAGTGCCACTGTCCTGCTTTGAGCAGGGAGTTCTGCTCTGTGCACAGCTTCATCTAGTTTGCTGGCTTTGAAAACATTGACAGGATCCAGCCCCTGGGGGAGAGGGACTTTATTTATTGATGGGGCTTTGGTGACATATAAATCAGCCTGCTCAACCCTGTCAGGAGGAAGGCACTTGTAGGCTTGCACAAAACAATAATGTCAGCAGCCTGGACAACATAAATGTTGAAACGGGAGGTATCCAGGACCTTACTACACAGGGCTAGGTAGTACCTGGGGAGGGGGAGCAGTTTGAGAACTGCAGTTTTGGATTTAGATGCATATGTCTATTTTTGAATCTGCACTTTGGAGATTTGTTAGGAACCCCAGTTTTCTATTTAAATACCTAATTCTAAGATAAGCACCTACTATTTTCAAAAGCACTTTGAAGCCTGATACGTATTGCAATCAATTTGAGGCACCTGGGCACTTTGTACAATCTCACTTTATAAAGAGGTATTATCTATTTTAATTTAGCCAGGGTGAAAAGTATTATCTTTTTAAAGGTATATTAAATAAAATGTGTCTAAGCTGTTCCCCGTTATCCCTTCTACAGTCATAAGGCTTATATAATCATAGAAAATTGGGGTTGGAAGGGACCTCAGGAGGTCATGTAGTCCAACCCCCTGCTCAAAACAGGACCATGCCCAACTAGATCATCCCAGCCAAGGCTTTGTCTAGCAGGGTCTTAAAAACCTCCAAATCTTCCACAGCTTTCCTGGGTAATCTGTTCTATTGGTTTACTACCGTCCAAGTGGGAAAGATTTTCCTAATATCTAACCTAAACTTCCCTTGCTGCAACTTGAGACCATTGCTCCTTGTTTTGTCATCTGCCATCACTGAGAACAGTCCTATATGGATGCAATGAGTATCTGGGAGCAATGAATTTGGAAGTGAAGACAAAGTTAACTTTAACAATGCCTTGTTTAATTGGATGTGGAAACAGTTAAGACTTCTATATTTAAGTGTCTGCTTTACTAATACTTCTTTTTCATTCTCAATGGGTTTTTTTTCAATTTAACTTTGGATTCACTAATCTATTTACTCCTGGAGTATAAATATTAGAATATTTCTAAGAATGGATTAACAGTATACTACACATTGCATCCATATTGGATATTAAAAAATAAAAGTGCTGGTTAACATGGCGATTATTTATTGCTGGGAATCTTGAAAAATATGTTTTCCCTTAAACTTGCTACATAAATATTTTGTTCTTTCTGACTGGAGAACAAAAAAAGGCATAAAAACCCCTTAGTTTTCAATAACCAAAGACTAAACATTTTTATTAGAACCAAAACAAAAATCATTTTGAGTGAAAGGTCTTCTAAAATCTTTTGATTTTTGGATTTCATAGATTTCATAGACATTAGGGCTAGAAGGGACCTCGGGAGATCATCGAGTCCAGCCCCCTGCCCAAAGGGCAGGAAGTCAG
>NW_017728950.1:6346864-6481162 GCF_001723895.1 Crocodylus porosus | reverse complement strand
GTCACCTGGTCATAGAAGGAAATGAGATTGGTCAAACAAGACCTACCCGCAACAAACCCATGCTGGCTATCCCTTAGATGAAAAAATATTCTAAGAAAAAAAGTTCAACTGGTTACATTTCATAGACCCTGATTTTCCAGTGGTCAAGAAACCTTATCATAGGGCTGGAAAATCATTACTCTGAGAGCCAAGCATTAGGGACATGACTGAAACTGAGTCGTTAAAAGCAATTTCCTATTATGAACAGGTACCATCAGTGGTAGAGCTAGAGAAATCCTTTCACTAGATTTAAGCCACTGTTATTTTTAAACATACTGGAATACAAGGAAAGGGAGACAACAGATTTTTATATTAGCAACAAAAATCTGCTAGTCATCAGCTTGAATCAGCCTTCAGAAATGCATTTATTTGAAGCAGGCTGCGGTCAGTCTATAAAATAAAGCTTTAATAAAGGAGTATGGTAAAGATTAATAAATTTGAATTTCACTGAATTAACAGAGAAGTTTAGATTCAAACTGTGGGGCCACATTTGGAGACTCAAGAAGCAATGTGTCAGCCTCTGCTTTAGAACAGAATTTCCCCAAGTCAGCATGTGGGGCTGTTTGCTGATTTGTAGTCTTTTACATAACGGTAGCATAAAGATTAGATTTTTTTATGGTGACATATACCCTGATTCAGAGAGTCCTGAACAGGTCTATGGCCACAGAAGGGTCCCTTTATTCAAAGTAAACCATACTTTCTGAGTTGATTTAGCAGGAAGGCCACATAGAGCCCACTATAGTAAACTAATCTCATAGTCACAAGGCATGGGTCATGTGAAATGGTCAGCCTCCCAGCTGGACATAGATAAAAAATCCCATCTGGGTCTTTGTGGTTATGTGACCATCCAGCAGCATCCAAGTACCCAAAAGTAGCCTCAGATTGCGAAATTTTATAACAAAAAAATACTATACCCACCCTCAATTAAAGGGACAAATGCAATAGTTTTCCCTGTCTTTATATATCACCTTGATGTATCCACAGTGTTCAAATGAAAACTAAAACAAAGCAGGTGAATGGTGAACCTGTGTATATGCCTGGTATTTGCCCACTGCACAGAAGGAAGTCTCACCCTTTGAGCACTAAACAGGGTTCATGAAATACGTTTGCTGCCCTCCACAAACTGGGTAGGTGCTATTGAGGCAGGAAACTTTTATATGCATCAATAACAGGCACTTCTTGGAATGTCAAATGTTTAATAGAAGAAACTCTAGTTGAGTTCCCTTTAAAAAATCCCCAACTTCTTTCTTAAGGAAACAAACCCTGTGGAAAAGTACTTGAGCAATGCTGATAATGTTGGCTTTTCTTTCAATAGTAGATCTATGGCATGTTATGCATAATTCTTAAAACAAATACATGATTCTTACACAAAAAGAACAGCATCTCAAGTGGCAACCATGCACAAACTCATTAAAAGCAGAAGTGGGAAGAAAGAATTCATTCTTCAACATCTCATCAAACATTTGAATAAACATTAGACGTGGAAATGTCCACAGACTAGAAAGCAGAGGAATTGGAGCATTCTTTAGAAATGTTGGACATACACTGTACAAGACATGATAGAATATAGGAAACATAATTGTCACCCTGGAAATATATTCTCCCAGGATGTACAGCATTTCTTATGGACCTGCTTCTATGAAAAGCTTAGGATCTACAACTTCCATTAAACAAAATAGGAACTGTTGGTTATTAGCAACTTGCAGGATTGAACCTTAGTGGAAGACCTTCCTCCAAGTACCATTTTGGCAGCTTTTCCTATTATCGTTTGTTCATATTTTCTAAATGCTAAATGACATTATCTAATGTTTTAGGATGAGACGGTGACTTAGTGTCATGTACAGAAATAGCACCTTTAAAGTTAGCTGGCACCTTACCTATGGATTTACAAGCAAAATCTTTCCCACTTGTCCAATTTACTAAGTAACTGCTAACCCCATTTTTCAAATTCTTTCTCCACATGGCTCTTTTATATTGTAGATTTCCCCCTCCAAGAGATTTATGTTTCTTTTGTTCTTTCTTGCTTTGTTGTTGATCCTACAACCTTTCTCTATAAAGTCCTCAGAATAAACTTCAGTGACTGAAAAGCCCTTATGACTCAGTCTGAAAGTACAACTAAAGTTTTACTCATGATTGCTTTGCACCTCTTTGGTCTGATACCCCCTCCTGCACTAGCCATATATTTTTCTTAGCTGTAAATGACAACTCTCTGTGTACTTGAACATTGACTGTGCCCTGCAAAGTTAATACCTTTTGCCTCGGTGCAAATTACTCATACCGTGTTATTCTGACCCAAACAAGACACACCAATTTATGGCCTCTAGACTGAAAAGATTTATGAATGTGGCTTATGTGTATAGGTGATCAGGTGATATATTGTCTGAATGTACCAGTCAGGAGTATTGGACACGATGTGGATGGCATCTCTTCTCCGTATAGTACGTCTTGAAGGGTAGTTGGAGATTTGTTGGTTTTTTACACTTCCGTGAGAAAAGATCCATAGTTTTAATGGCTAGACATGTTCCTTCTGTGCTAAATTTTCATCGTTTAGTTTTATGAGGCTATTCATTCTTGGACTCAGGGGGTCTTGAATACTATCATTCCATAAAAGAGCAATAACAGTTTTTACAACCTATAAAAGCTAACATTTTAGTGTGCAGGCACATCAGCTGTTTGCAGTCTCTGGTAATTTATGTTTCCCATGAGTGTCACTCAGTTGCTTGAAGGCAGAAAGGAATTGTGAGAGGAGGAGGATTTGGATGGGTGCCTTCATTTCTTAATAAGTCTCCACTTAGTTGACTGTATAATATTCACGTAGTGAATGTTGGCCTTTGATTTCTACTAGTCCTCCCATGCTAAGAGTGCTACTAAAAATTCTTTTTTTCTGAAAATCTATTACAAAAATCTGTATTTCCCTTTATTTCCCCATGTCTAATCCTTCCTCTTATATTTGACAGAGAGGCATAACAAAACACATGGGTTAGTGCTTTCCTGTGGATTTCTGAAGGATGCCAGTTCACTGTTATCATGTGGAAATCCTAGTTAACATCAAGAAGGATGTCTTTTGAGGATCTTGTTCTTTAGATCCCTCAGAGAATATCCTAAGTATACCATTTACATGGAAGATGATGACTTCATCAAGGAAGACTTTTGTGTCTGAGGAGGCCTACAAGTCAGCCTGCTAGCAGCTGCCAATAAAGACAAAGTCAAAAGCAGCTGTACTGCTGCAGTTTAAATCTTGGTCTTTGCCTCCGGGCAAACTTCCTTAGAGTCAAGATCCTAGTTTCCACCATAGATTCTTAATGCTGTGCTTCACGAAGAATACATAAAAAAGTAAAGGTTTAACTTTCATGTAAGAAATAGAAAAGACCAAACATTTCTGCCTTATATGGAACTGATCTACTTCCTTTTTCTCTCCCTGCCTCTTGTTCACCCACCCAACCCATCAACTCCTCCAGTTCCATGTGATATATGAGGTGGGTGGGATAAAGTACCGCTGCTGTCATACAGTGTTGAACACACCCCATCCTGGAACTGCAACTGTGGAGAGTTTGCCCTTGCTCTTGTAGTTTAGGTCACCTAAGGTATGTCAAAAATGTGCCTATAAGGAAGGAGTACCATAAAAGACTATTTTGAACTGAGAAACTTGTCTAGCTTTAGCGTCACAAAATTAACAGGTAAATTAACCACTAATTAAAGGAAATAACTGTATCCACTGCTGTGTTTCTGCTTCTAATTTTGTTAATAGAAAGCACCATATCCTGATTAACTCCTTCTGCCCTATAGAGCCGTATTTTTCTATACTCAGCTTGAATAAAAAATAATATGTGTATTTACATCTTAAGAGGAGCTTATGAGTTTAAATAAATTCCCATGAATCCTTTCAGTCAGTCATATAAAACATGTTCTCAGGGATAGATATTTCCCAATTCTATGAAAATTCTTTCATGCAAACAGTTTTAACAACATTATTCTTCACCAAGTTGCTTGACAGTGCTTTTTAACACAGCCACCCAACTTTTACTAGATCCAAGTAAGAATACTGAACACATAACTCACTTCAGATACAGCCATACTTTTCTCTCCCTGACAACCTCAGCTTAAACTGTTTAAGATTGCCATGGACAATATTGGAAGGTCTCATGGGCTTCTATAGGTTGGGGATCCACAGAGTGAGGCTCTAGGTTCCCAGCCTCCCGTAACATGGGTGATATTCACCTCTTCACACAGCCATTACATTCCTCAAGCCCTCAGTATTTTATTTTATGTTGTCTTCATCATAACTCCTGACTTTTCTGCCGTTCAGCCAGAACTAATACAAATGCAAGTGTATACACAGGATTTTTAATAATGAGTAGGGGGATTTTTTTTCCTTTGTTCCAAGTGCTACCACATTTACAGCTTCCATTTAGCTGTTGTCATGACAGGTGGTTTCTAAAACTCAGCTGGACAAAATCTTGGCTGGGATGATATAGTTGGCCCTGGTTCTGCTTGGAGCAGGGTGTTGGACTAGATGACCTCCTGAGGTTCCATCCAACCCTCATTTTCTATGATACTACAACAGTATTAGATACTTATAAAAGTGTTTATATTCTAAATATAGTAGTCTCAGTTCTCATCTCATGTATGCTTGTATAAACTAAGAGTAAAACCATTGTAATTGGCAAACCAGTATAAAACTTTTGTCAGATCAAGTGCAGGGTCAACATTTTTCTTTAATAACTCTTTGTATCATAGGAAAGTAGGACTGGAAGGGACCTCATAAGTCATATAGTTCAGCTTTGACCTTACTAATTTTTTCCCTGAATACAAGGCCTGTGCGAATAGGGAAGTATTTGATTTGGATTTGGCTGAGTAGGAGAACAGCAGTGTGATTCAGAGATTTGGATCACTGTTCTGAATTGATTTGGCTGAATCAGATACAGCACTGACTCAGAGAGATTCAGTGATTCAGCCATAGACTATAATGGGGAATCACCAAAATACCTATAACGTTGTCATTTTTTGGCAGATTTGGATGAAAACAGCAGGGATGGTATTCCCCTTCTGAGGGCATGAGGCCTTCCAAGTTTCAAGGAGATAAGTGCAGGGGTTTCTGGGAAACGGCACCTCAAAGTAATGACAGTCACAACTCATGATGTATAACTTTGTGTGTGTTAAGGTACAGCAGGATGAAAACAGCAGGGATAGTAGCCTGTAACAGGGAGCCTTCCAAGTGCTCAGGTAGAAACGGCTCACAAAAGGGGAAGAAAGGCTTCAGACAGAGGCTTATGTGCTGTTTCTATGTCCCTCCCCCAGAGCACTGTGATCAGAAGGGGACTCAGGGAAAGATCACAGTCACTGGCCAGCTATGGATGTCAGTCTTTGCCCCCCTGCGCCCTCTCCTCCTTCTTAGTTTTTGGTTCCCTGCAAGACTGCCTTACAAATCACTGAATCTCTGAATCTTTTTCAAATCTTTTCCAAATCAATTTGGAGGCTCTAAATTAGAGGGGTTTTTTGTCTCCCGATTCGATTCGGATTCGGTGATTTGGCCTCTGAATCAGGCCGAATCTTCTGTGAATCAAATTGGTGACCAAAGCTTTGCACACTCCTAATGAATACCTGTGTGATGCTCTTAAACTCTTCCTTAATATTATGACTCAGTTTCCACTTTTTGTAGGATTCCTTTAGACTTTCAACTCATTGAAGCGATTTCTGCCTAACCCAGCTGGCCTCCTGTTGCAGTTCCCATTTTGCTGTCTCATCAGGTCAGCTGATTCCTGAGCCCTTAAGAGAGCCTTCTTAAAGTACAACAGCTCTCCTGGACTTGATTACTCCTCACTATTGCCTCTCAAGGGATCTTGCCCACCAGTTCCCTGAGTTTGTTAGTCTGCTTTTCTGAAGTCCTGTGTCTTTATTCTGCTGCTTTCCTTCCTCCCTCCCCTTAGAGTAGATGTATCCTGGTGCAGTTGATCCATTTCATCGGGCAAAAAACACATTGTCCATCCTTATGTTCTTTCATGCTTTGAGACAATGCGTGACATGTTCTCCCAACATTGAGGAGCCCGGTCCTCTGCACCCTGAGAATTCCCATGCAGGATGGGACCCCTCAAGCCCTGGGACCACCTACCTGTCTTTTCTCACTTTCCAAGATGGCTCTTCAGGTCCTGTAGGATGCACCTTGGTAAGCATAGAGAATCAGGGTTTTCCAACTTAATAAGGCATGTCCCAGAGATATCAGGCATGCATCTCAGTAAGCAGAGAAGCCCTGACTTTCTCCGCTTACCAAGGTGCACCCTGGAGATCCTGGGAAAATGTCTTAGCAAGCAGGAAAACCCTGACTTTCCCCACTTACTGAGGGTACCCTGGACATCCCAGGGATGTCTCAGGAAGTGGAGAAAGCTGGATGGATGCTCACAGGGTTTGAGGGGCCAGATCCTGCTCTGGAATTCCCAAGGTGCACAGGATTGGGGTCCTCAAGTCCTTGGATCATTGGCCCCCAGAGTGCCTGTCCACCTTCTGCTATAAAGACAATAGATATCTGCCACAATAAAGCAGCACAAAATATTACCACCTTTTGTCCTGACTACGTTGTGATATGGCAAATGGTATGGACATCTATTTGCTTTTAATTTGTGCTGCCATGAAAAAAAAAATTATGGTGGCACAAAGGTGCTGAAAGGTGACATCTGTTTCCCCCTTGAACTCTATCAGTTTGTTTTCACTGTCACCCACGTTGCTTTCTACCTTCACATTCTCTACTTCAACAACTCCTCCTTGGTGATAACATAATTCCAAATTCAGTGGCCTTCATTCACACTGAATAGTACTTTATCCAATGACGGTTTCCACTGAAGGGTCCTTTTGAGGTGATTAAAACTTGAACACATTTGCTCTTGAGAAATTATGCTGTACTCTTAACAATGTTTCTAAAAAGGGAAATGCTTATGCCAAAAGTATTATAAATGGCGTATGTACTTTTTATCCTCATCTCCTATGCACCTTTTAGCTGGCTTTGTTCATTAGTTCATTAACTTGTTCACCATCCCACACTTATTGAACAACTGGGTTTTAATCTAGCAAGGCACTTGAACATATCTCTAATTTAAGTAGTAGTCTGTGAATAAATACAAGGTGTCCCTATCTAAACCATCCATCCAGAACATTTCTCAAGCACTTCCTTTGCAGGAATATTTAATTCTATTATATTAACATGTCAATTCTGCTGGATGTTGGGTACCTCAACATCAACTGAAGTAAGTAGGAATTTAGGGCTGTCAGATCAGTATTTCTCAAGAGCCGGTCAGCTTGTCTAACAATCAGACCATAAATGGGAGAGGTACAAATGATGTAGTAAATGGCCACTGCTGCATAAAATGTGTTGGCATCAGTGAATGTGGTTAGTAACACTTCCTCCTCCCAGAGCAAATGCAGGGGTTCCAAAAAGCCAGATCATCATTCAGCAGGCCAGCTGTATCTTATCCCATGTCTAAGAAAAGGCCACACCAGCAAAGAGCACAACCTTAGGGTCTCATCCTGAAATTCTTGCTTACGTAAAACTCCCACTGTTAGTGTTGGCAGTTTTGCCTGAATTTTAAGGAATCAGTGTAGCATCAGACATTTTGTAGGTATATAGCAAGTACTTTGTGGGAAGAAGGGAAATGTATTTACAATCAGAAATACTTTCCAAATTCCATCAGAGTCCAATATTTTCTGCATATTCAGTATGTTTATGTGCTCAGTGACTTGTTTTCCATTAATCAGTGCTGTAGTTATTCATCTGTTGTACATTTCTTGAAAGGCTTCTCACTGTAGGTCAGAGCTATCCACTTTCTGGTTTATTCACAGGATGCCTAGTAAATTGCATAGAATTTTACAATAGGATAGAGGCACCACATAAGAGAAACCATCTTAAACTACAAACTGTTAGGAGTGCAGATAGTACTCACTGGTAATATATCAGGATAGTCTTTATATAGGCTAATATATCAAATTCATGGAATTTATTATTATTGTTATTATTATCATTACTTAGAAAGAACAATAAGCGAGTTGTATAGCCTAAGTTGTTAAAAGTAAATAGACTACTATTCGTCTTTGAATGATTACTCTTAATTAATATCATCTTCTGTTGCACTGTGTAACAGGGAGACAGAGGACTCCTTTTACTTTAAAAGGAAGTTGCAGCAGGCTAAACTGGCTCTGGGAGGAATAACAGCTGGGAGCAGGCTAACTGCTAGTGAGGTAGCTGCTGGCAAACAGGCAGACTTGTAACCACCCAGATAGAGGCTAACCCTGGGGGAGTAGCTCTCCCAGAAAAGAGTTGCAGAGCAGTAAGCTGTGCCAAGGCAGACATCTAGGTAGCTCAGACTTGGACGAGGGGGTGAAAAGCACCTTGTTTAAATTTACTAACACCACCAAGATTTTGGGGCAAGGTGGGCATGCTAGAATGGGGGGGCAGGATACAAATGGACCTGGACAGGTTACAGGGGTTGGCGAATGTGAATAGGATGGGATTTAATACAGAGAAGTACACTTGGGCAGAAAGAACCAGTCACACACCTATAGGCTGGGGAACTCCCTTCTTGAAAGCACAGAGGCAGAAAGAGATCTTGGAGTCATTATTGATTCTAAAATGAACATGGGCCGACAATGTGAGGATGTGGTCAGTAAGGCTAACTGCACCTTGTCATGTAGCCACAGATGCATCATAAGTAGGTCCAAGGAGGTGATCTTCTCCCTCTATGTGACGTTGGTCAGGCCACAGTTGGAGTACAGCATCCAGTTCTGGGGACCACACTTCAGGAGGGATGTAGCCAGCATCGAGAAGGTCCAGAGGAGGCCACTTGCACGATCAGGGGGCACCAGGGCAGGCCCTATGAGGAGAGGCTATGGGATCTGAACCTGTTCAGCCTTCACAAGAGAAGGATGAGAGGGAATCTAGTGGCCATCTATAAACTTACTAGGGGGGACCAGAGAGGAATGAGCGAGACCGTGTTCCCTGTAACAAAGAATAATGGTCACAAGTTGACTGAGAGGAGGTTTGGGCTACACATCAGGAGGCACAACTTCACAGTCAGGACAGCCAGGATCTGGAACCAGCTTGCAAGGGAAGTGGTGCTGGCTTCTACCTTAGGGGTCTTTAAAAGGAGGCTTGATTACTACCTAGCTGGGTTCATGTGAGCTTAATCTTACCAGGCGTCATATGAACCCAGTATTCATTCCTTCCCAGGGCAGGGGGTTGGACTTGATGATCTGCTCAGGTCCCTTATAACCCTACATCTATGATCACCTGATGAAACCCCAATTTGTGGCTGGAGAGTCACCTGACAGGAAGGGGCAGGGCTTTGGAGATGCATAAAATCAGTGCCTGGGACCAGGCAATCAGTCTGGCCTTGCAGACAGCAGGAAGAAGAGCTCTGGAGCAAGATATCAGCAGGAGAGGCAATGGCTGGCATCTGAGCTTTCCTGGTCAAGTAAAGATTTATGGCTTTCAGGAAAGTATGATCCAGTATGAGGATAGTTTTAGTTGTAGCCAATGAGCTTGTATTTTTGTTTAAGTGTTAGACTCGTGGACCAAGAGGGAAAATGAGAAGGCCACAGCAGGGCACCTGAGGGGTTTAAGTCACAGGGGTGCCTAAGGAGCATGTACATTTTTGAGCCCTGCAGTTTTGAGCTGAGGTTTAAAGCCAGCAGGGTGAAAGCCTGTGGCCAGAAAGGCACTAGAGGCAGCCTGGTGCAAGGAAGGTTAGGACAAGAGCCCAAGAGGGGCAAAAACCAGTGATCAGGGAGCCCATACACTGAGAAGGATGAAAATTAGAGCCAGGAGCCCAGAGACTAAGAGGGACAAGACATGGGCTGGGTCCCAGGAGCTGAGGTCCAGAACAGTGGACCTTGAGCTATGGACCCAGGTAGAAAAAAGGGGCAGAAGCTGGGAAGGCTGAGGTCCCAACAAGGGCTTGGAGACCTAAAGTGGCCTGACATTGGAGTGACTAACTAGTAACATCTGCAAGCCAGAGGCATGGCTGTAGAGTCTGAAGGAATCCACAGCATCAGCCCTTAAGGCAATTAGTGGGCTAGAGTATGGACAGACTGGAAGGGCCCTACTTAGCGCATGAGGGGCAGAAGCTGGTGTAAAGCTGGGTCTAGAAGGGACCCACTGACTGATAACAGACAAAGGCTCACTCTGGGACCACAGAGCAGCTTCATTTTTCACAACCAAATAGTTCCAACAAAGGTGTGGTAGGTGACGAAGAAAGGGTGAGAGAAAAACTAGCAGCCAGAGCTGGGCGGGAGTTGGGAGGCCATCAGGGGGTGTCACAGCCACCCTTCAGGCCCAATCCTGTTACATGTATCCTTGATTATCCTTACTTCAACCATCTGAAATAGCTTCTCACTAAATGGCTAGAGATGCCTGGAGCAGAGAAAAATAGATTCAATCTATTTTTCTACTTTCCTTTTTGATATAGAGAATAGGTTGCGATACAGAAAATCAAGGGTTATTTTAATGAAGATGTCTGCAAACACATTGGCATTTGAAGAGTGTGTCAAACTATTATACAGCTCCCTCTGCCCATTTGAGAACTGTATCCCAACTTACTGACTTAACTAGGTTTATCTTTTTAAAGTTTTCTTTCTCCTCAGAGGAAAGAAAAATCTGTGGCAGTGTGGTAAAAAACCAGGGGTGGGCAATTATTTTGGGTGGAGGGCTGCTTAACAAGTTTTGGTGAGCTGTCAGGGGCCTCATCACAGGTAGACCCACTCCTTGACAGTTGCCCATTGGGACCAGAAGTCCTGCCCCATAACCTTTGCCATAAGAAGTCTCTCCTCTTGAGATCTCTCCCCAATACTCCTTTTAGAGAGGGGGATGCCCTCTTAGAAACAGAAAAACAAAAACAAATCATAAACACCTACTATAATATATTTTAATTTTATTACAAAAATATTTGTCATGGCTTATATTTGTGTACTGTATATAGAAGGGATTATATAATAACTAAAAAATAAAGTGTCACTTTTATATTGTGTGTGTATGGTGGGGGTGGCTGGGAGGGAGGTATGCATGTGTGTGTATCATGGGGCACAAGGGTGTGTGCGAAGGCTGTGAGAGGGTGTGTAGTGGGGCATAGGGTATGTTGCGATGTATGTATATGTTGATCCCCATATATCCTTTATCCCCAGGGCTGTGCGCTGCTCTTCTGCAGCTCCCACACTTGCAGCAGGGAAGCCCTGCACTGGACCACATGGGGAAGCTAGGCTCAAGGCTCCCTCCACTCCCAGTGGAGTGCAGGAACCTGCGCAGCTGGTGGTGGGGAAGGCAACAGGCGCCAGCACAGGGCTTCCACCACTGCACGTGCTACGGCTTCAAGTGTGGGGCACAGAGCTCTGGTGCTAGAGGCAGTCAGGCAGGCTGCATTCCCTACCTCCATGTGCAATGCCAGTGGGAGCCACAGCCCACTGGGCATCTGTACTGGGTATGAATGCTTCCTCAACTGCTGCTGCTGCCAGTGGCAGGGGCTCCACACCATGGGGGGAGTGTGTGGGGAATCCCTACACCCCCACCCTTACACCCACACCCTGCCCAGCTGAGCTCCTCACTCCCAGTGCCCCCTTGGGCGCAGGCTCCATACTGCTGTCTGTGCTTCTGCCCTGCTGCAGCTCTACCCTCCCTACCCCACCATCGCCACTGCTTCCCTACCTAACATGCTGAACGAGTTGACTTCCAGGAAGCCAAGCAGGTTCCCTCCTGCAGCAGGAACCCCACCTGGAAGTTGCTGCTGGCTGGGCAGGGCCCTTCTGCCCAAGTGGGTGGGAGCAAGGCACAATAAGGTACGTTGGGGGTTGTAAACATGGGTACCTTGCTCCCAGCCTGTGGGGCACAATTTTTTGGGGGTGCTGTGGGCCGGATGAAAGTGCCTGGCAGGCTGGATGCAGCCTATGGGGCCATATTTTGCCTACCCCTGACATA
The DNA here is from genome assembly GCF_001723895.1 of Crocodylus porosus. Taxonomy (NCBI): domain Eukaryota; kingdom Metazoa; phylum Chordata; order Crocodylia; family Crocodylidae; genus Crocodylus; species Crocodylus porosus. Next base: position 6,469,176 of record NW_017728950.1, on the reverse strand, counting down.
GACTCAGAGGCTGCTTATAGACATCAAAACAAAACAGTACTTTACTTTCAGTTTGGTACATCCCTGCACCGAGTGCAGCACATACCCAGAAGAAGCAGCCCATCAATTCGACCCAGCTTGACTAGCATCAGTTTAGCTTGCATGCTTCAGTAGGGATTTTTGGCACTTTTATCTAAAAGCTGATTCAACCAGCTGTTAGATAAAAGCACCAAGAAGCCCCTCTGAAGCATGTGAGCTATACAGATGCTGGGGAGTCAGGTCAAACTGTTGCAATGCCTCTTCTGGTAAAGTGCTCCCCCCCGCCCAATCTGTCAGTGCCCATGGATATTAATGTTCAGAAAAGCCTGTTAGGTTGTTCCTGGTTCATCCCACCCAAAGGCCGCATCAGAAATCTGTTCTCCAACCCATTTCCAACCTACATTTAAATGACGCAAATTATGATAATCCTGCCCTTTTCCTTGAGATTAATTTCCACTGTGATCTAATAGACCTTACTATTAACAAGTATTTCTTAATGTATCAACCTAATACTCTCCTCTCTTTTTATGTCTTTTTTCCTAGTAATTGTAAAGTCACAAGACTGCGGAATGGGAAAGAAACTCAAAAGGTCAAATAATGCTGCCCTGAGGCAGGACCAAGCTTGCCTGGACTTTCCTTAATAGATTTCTGTCTAAACAGCTCCACAAAAAAGACCATGACCAGCTTTCTAATAGTGTTTCACAACTCTCAGGGGTGGTGGTTTTTTTTTAAATAACCAGTCTTAATCGCCTTTGCTGGCAAGTTGGTCAGTTTCTCCTAAACGGAGAATGTTTGATCATCTTATTTGTATAACATTTTTCTGGAAGATTTCCATATTTCACGTCAGTTTCTCTTGTTTAGACTAAGTGATCTGAACCCCTTTGGTCTTTCATCATACATCATGTTTTCTCTTATCCTTGTTGCCTTCCTTTGCACTTTCCTGCTTGTCCACATCTTTCCACATCCATCCTGTCTTAATACCCCATGCTAAACAACTTTTCTTGGGCTAGGGATAGAAGTTACACAGAAACTGGTTTAAACAATCAGAAACTGGTTTAAAGCTGTAACAGATCAGAATTTCCGTGTACTTAAACCAGTTTCAAACTGGCTGAAACTGGTTTAAGATAAACCTAGTTGAATGTAGTATCAGACTTAACTGATTTGGGTCAAACTGGTTTATGAAACTTCTGTCCCAGGCCCCTTCCTAGTTCAAGTTAAATCAGAGTCCACCAGCATCCCAGCATGCTTTCCAGCCCAGGTCTGATACTGATAGTCCAGAAAGCAAAGAAATAAAAAGATTAACAGCTGATTTTAAATGACTAAAAGTATATTGGCTGCCCTTGTTTCCAGATTTACATATCAAGTAGACACATCTGCATATGCAATTAGTGTATATGAATAAACTCTGGAGCTTATTGCTCTGGATTTTTTTACTCTTGGGTACACCATTTGATTGTGCACCTGGAAGCAATTAACTCTGGAGCAATCAGCTCCGGTGTTTATTCATGAGCAGCACATAGAGCTCAGTCAGAGCAGCCTCGAATAGCAGGGGGCTCCAGGAACCAGCTTGCCAGCCTGGAGCTGCTCTCCCAGCTCCACATGGAGAGGCTGGCTAGGGCAAAAGGGAGCTTCAGTAGAGGGCTAGCCAGCAGGTAGCTCTCCACACTGAAGCACCCTCATGCCCCAGCCAGTCCAGGCAGCATCTAAACATGCACTGCCATGGAGTTTTTTTAATCACAACAGGATAGTACGTGTAGTAAATTAGTTTACTGCAGCCTAATAGCTGCACATGTATAGATGCAAAACTTTTACTGCAAAACTAATTAGTCAACTGGGCTGTAAATGTCTTGTGTAGACATGCCCAGTAAGAGGCAGATTTACATTCAGACCATTAGATCTCTATGACAAATATCTCTGTTACTCTCTGCATTCCTGGTTCATAGTTGTAGAGAGAAAAACTTAATGTCAGTAGTAACAAATGAAGACATTGGAAACTGCAGGACAATGAGAAGCACAATGCAGTTCTACACAATTTCCAGCAACGAAAATATTCTGTGGTAGAAGGGGTGTTCACATTTATTACTGGAAGCAGGAAAGCCTGGAGATAAGTAAATGTAAATGGTTTACTTGTTTATTTTACACTAAGCTGAAAAACAGATACAAATAATAGCTATTGTTATTTCAGTAGGGGCAGGGCACCTTAAACAGGTCTAAAAACTTGAGCCTAGGTTAATGGGACATCAGCAGAATTATCCTGAGTTGCCTATATGTGGGAGGGAGGTGGATGGAGGTAAGCAACAGAAAAAAAAATCTATGGAATGTAGTTTATATTAAACTGTGTAAGAATCACAATTGAAGAGATCTTTTTTTGGCATCTTCTAAAATAAAGTTGTATCTTAACTGATCTTCCTCTTCTCCTTGTGTCTCTACACCACATTTGACCATTTTGTTACACATGCTTGTGCTAATTTTTTTGTACTTTGCGAGATCTTTCACTGTATAAATGTCTTCAGTCAGTGGGCACTGCAGCAGGTGTTGCATAATCTGAGGCTCTGTGCCGCAGTCACAGGTGATTGAACCAATGGCATAGCCCCACTTTTTCATTAGTTCCTTGGAGCGTCCTACTCTGGTGCATCAGCAGTTGAGACATTACCACCTTTGCCATGGTTCACAGCCCTCGGTGGTAAAGACCCAACCTCTCAGTGTCCATTTTTTCACTACCAGGTATTTTCTTTAGCCTCTAGTTCCACATCTGTAGTTGTGTCTCCCTGGGTGTGGCATTGAGAGGTTGGGTGCTGTGGGATGATTGTACAGAGGGTGTCTCCCATCTTCACTTTGTCCTGATCATTCTATCCTGCTGGCCACTACTCTTCAGAGCACCGCCGGCCAGCAGGTACAGACTCTTTAGGCTGTTAGGCTTCAGACATCCTGTGATGCATTGACATCTATCATTTGGCATGGGGTCAAGGTAATTAGCACGTACAGATCTCTCCCATGTAGGGCATGCAAACTTGGCAGAGGAGAAGCTGAGAGCCAGAGCAGTGGTTTGAATGGGTGAGGGGCTAACTCCCTATTTCGAGTTGGTGAGTTTATATAAAATGTTTTGCCAAGTGCTCACCTTTGCTTTTGTCTTCATGATGTGTTCTTTGTTTGAGAGGGTTTGATTGAAGGTGACTCCAATGTAAGCTGATAGTGGGGTTCCAGACCATGTAATGTTGAACTGGTGGTTGGCCTCATGGTTTTTCAGATGGAAGGCACATATTTGTGTTTTTAGGAAGTTGGTGCATAATTGATTTTCAGGGTAGTATGAGGTTAGGCCCAGCCACTTGCCGCAGCCCCAGAGCTGTGCTGTTTTAACCCTTCTGGCAGACCTCCTACAGACCCAGCAACCCTCTTTAATCCCATCTGCCCATCCGCACACAACTTACCTCTGGCTCCCTGCATGAATAGCTGCATGCAGCAGGACCCGATTCAGGTTTAGGTGGCTCAAACTTGAGATGGGTAATTTGAATGCTTGTTCTGCCACAGAAGGTCACAGACTTCTTCTCTAAGTCTTTTTATGTAGCCCTGTCTCTTGCTGAACCACCTTTCTTTTTACCCCTTCTCAAAACCCAGCCAATTTCTTATTCTCCACATCCTGCTTCTTATTGTTTCTCCAGAGCTCCTTGCCAGGCTATTTCTGGATGCTGGAGATTATCCAGGCTACATTCCCATGCCTATGGCATTTACTAAGAGATATATTTTCTTGTAATGCTCTGGGTGATTACTGGATGACATCAGAATTGTTCAGTGTCCACTGGCAAGCTGAAGAACTACAGATAGTTTTATTGTCCTTTGCCATGTCTCTCTATATATCTGGCCTCTGTTATTTAGTATACAATGCACTTTGTTGAAGCTGGATACCAAAGTGAGTTAAATTATTTTTTTTATCCAAAGACCATGGGTAGTAAGATGAATCTTCTGGAGCCTGGGTATCCTTTGTTCAGCATAAAACAAGATGGGCCATCTGTTATACAAATGCTCCAAAATTCTTTTAGGAATTTACTTATCAGATTTGTCATGATTCCTGGAAAATTAAACTCTAGCTGGCTAGGCTGCTTCTTTAATAAAAGGTCCTCAATATTTTAATTGATTTATTTACTTACTGTTTAAAAGCCAGAGGACATAATTTACTGTGTTGTTACCATAGCATGTTAATGGATTGCTACATGCTTGGGCACATGCTGCTGACGTATTTGAAACCAAATATGATAGACTTTGTTTGGTTCCTGCCGCTCCATCACAGATGCATTGTTGATTTCGGTGCTTGTGGTATCTTCATAAACACATGGGAAACAGAGGACCTCAAATTCAGGACTTGGCCAATCAGTGTTTTAGCGCGTACTTGTAATTTTCAAATGAAAAGCAACAAGGATGCACAAGTCCATATCATTTTATTGATGAATGCCTAATGATCTGAAGTTTAGCTTCTGTGTGGTCCAGCCTAGGTCATTCCTGGTGAATCCCTGTGCAAACAGAATAGGTTTCTATTGCTGTTACCTTTAAGGCTTTGATTAAGTGCAACAAAGTAGTTCTGTTGCCTTCCACAATCATTTTAACCTTAGATCTATAGTTTACTGAGAAGGGATCCTGCAGCCTCATGATCCTCAGGCAAAACTTCCGTTGACTTCAGTAGGAATTTTATCTGAATATAAGATAACAGGGTCGAGTCCTCTAGGAATCTTAAGCATAAGTGCTTTTAAATGAGAGCTTATTCCACTGAGCTTTTAGTAGTATTTTTTTTTCTCATGAGCCTCTTTACAAACTGGAAACTTTCCATCTGTAGCAGGATTCACAACTGCTAGTGACCATTTTGACATCTTGCTTGTGGAAAGTGGGGGGGAGGGGCAGCAGCAGCAGAAGAAGCTGCAAGGAGTATGGTAAATACTCTTATCAGCACTTCCAGGCTTAACTGTGTCTTGATGAACCACTTATCCTCATGTCTTAAATAATATCAGTTTTAGGACCCTGTCCTGCAATTGTACACAGGTGAGCACAAATCTCTAGTTCAGTGGTGCTCAGTCTTTTGGCCTCATGAGCCACATAAGTGGTATGAGTCCCATCTGCAGGCAAGATCAGACCCTGGAGCCTCACAGCACCCCCATCCAGGCAGGGAGGGGGCCACACCCCATCTCTGCATGCACCCCGGAGGGAAGGCATGGAAGGCATGTGCCCCCCTCCATATTTGTGTACTGGGCAGATGCCAGTTGCTTGCTGTGGGCTCAGGGCTCTCTGCTCTGCTGCCTTCACCCCAGGGGCGATGTGCTAACTGCCCATCCCTTGCCCATCTGGCAGCTGCAAAGGCAGCAATCTGTGTCTCCCAACTGCCAAGAAGGCAGGGGGTGTGCAGTCAGCACAGGGCCCCCAGGGCAAAGGCAGCAGAGTGGAGAACCCCGAGCCTGCAGTGAGCAGCCCACATCTGCCCTTGTCTTGTCTGGCTCTGCTCCACTCCAGCCGCGGCGGGAGGGAGGCTGGGGCGGGAAGCAGGAAGGAGAGATGAGCTTGCGCCACCCCACTCCCAGCCCCGCTGGGTTCACCCAGCCTCTCCCATGGGCAGGGGGGGTGCCAGCCTCTTCCCAGTGTGGGGGCTAGCCTGGGTTGAGCCAGGCTGGGGCTTGGGGGGGCTATAGCTTCCCCAAAATTTGCCTTTGGCCCCCTGTAGCCACTCCCAGGGCTCCCAATAAGTCCAGAGGTTTAGCAGCAGGGAAGCAGTGCCACTGCTCCTTCGCTACCAAATTTCCAGACCCTTCAGAAACCCTGTGAAACCCAGATGACAGGGCACTGAAGGATGGATCTAATCTGTGACCCAGGGGCTGAGCACCCCTACTGCAGCTGAACAGATCCTTTTGCATGGTCTGGGTTTTTTACTATAACTGAGGCCTCAATTAGGTAACTTCTTAAGCAACTTCTAAGCAGTGGGAAAAAGCTCTACTTGCTCCCCAGTCATTTCTGGATCTCTTCTTACTCATATGCACTGGGTTCAGAAGTATGAATAAACCCTGTAGAGATGGACTGGGGCAATGTTCCTTACTGTGTCTTGCCTAGGCATCCAGTCTAAATCACAATCTAGCCTAAAAAAGAAAACTCCATATTAAAGCATCGAAAATGAAGATTTGTTGTTGTTTTGAGTGGGTTGGGTTGTTTGCTTTTTTACAAAAGATATAATTGAAATTCCGACATGGTATTTAATCTGATTTTGGAAAAGTGACAGTTGTTGTTTGTAGAAAGCATCAGTATATGTTTTATCTGAGAAAGCAGTGATTTACAGATTTTGAAAACAAGAGAGTGAGCATGAGTTCCTGAAGACTGTCTGTGAGATACCCGGTTGATATAAAAATAGTTACTGTGTCTTCCCAGGGTTTGGGAATGCAAACTCCAAGCAAGCCAAGCAACCAGGGACATATGGTTCATAAAAGAGTAATGGAGCATAAAATTTTAAAGAAGGGATCTTGGTTGTGAGGTGACAAGTAGGTTTAAGAATTCCCACAGAGATGTGATCTGAATGGTCTGAATTATTGCGGGCCAACATTTTGGCAAGCATACCACAAATTATATTTCTTAGGTGCCACTCCAGTGCCTTTTCCCTGCCCAGTCTGCTACTCTGCTGTCTGCATCCTGACCTATCTGCCATGTGCTACACCAGGAGACTGCGCATGGCACCTGTGCTGCAGGTTGGCCCCCACTGGTCTGTATCATACAACCACTGTAGATATATACCTAGAATAGGAACTTACAAACCACAGGAGTTGAGAAAAATGACATGACCAACTTTTGTATAAATATACATCCATTTTTGTTTCAGATAGAAATGCTCACCTAGCAGTATCTGTGGGCTTGAGGAAAAGACAGGTTCCCACTGAGATCTTTTTCAAAGCAGCTATAGAGCTTATTTTATAGGTGAATTGAAGACCTCCAGCTAGTTTTTAGATACAGTAGTACCTTTTGGTTGTGAAAGTGGGAGAGTAGGAGTGCAAGCAGGCCCTAAATGCTCCACTGAAATCAGGAGGAGCTTTGCTCCGAGTTTAGTGGGAGCAGAATCAAAGCTTAATTCCTCTGCCAGGCTCTGGCTGCATACTTCACTGCTGACCTCTATCTCCCTGGTTATCTCAACCCTATTCCTTTGCTAAATGGAAGCTGTTGATTGTGCTGGACTACAGGGTTTGTGATGCAAATGTACTCATGCTGCTGCCCATATTAACAAGCAGAGACAAACCATTTGGGGCCAACTTTGGAAACTTTATAATACAGCAGAAATACTGCCACATGCACAGGCGACAAGGTCCAGGGCACTTCAGCCCCTGCAACAATATGGAGCTAAACTCCATGACTGCTATACGCATGCTTATTGGTGTTCTAATTAGAACACATCAGAGAAGATTTGATTAATCGAGTCTGCTCCACTTCTAATTAGATCGCAGAAGCATCACCGTGGCGTCATGTGTATTAAGCCCCCACATGTTTAAAAATGGTCATGGGGAGCTTGAACTAAACCTTGTTGAATGAGGCTTAGATAAAACATCCTGTGGCAGGGGGTCAAATGATCTCAGCAAGATAACCATCCAAACACTTGTTGAAAGAGTCCAAAGTAGGTGCTTGCACCACCTCTGAGGGGAGTCTGTTCCAGACCCTGGACACTTGGACTATAAAGAAGTTTTTCCTTATGTCCAGTCTAAATCAGCCTTCCAGAAGTTTGTGGCTGTTACACGTAGATATCCCTTGGGGAGCCCTAGTAAACAACTGTTCTCCCAGATCCTAATACACCCCCTTATAAACTTACAGGCAGCCAGCAAGTCCCCCCTGAGCTTTCTCTTCTCTAGGCTGAAGAGTCCCATGACCCTCAGCTTCTCCTCGTAAGGCTTGCTCTCTTGGCCTTTGATCATATGGGTGGCTGTCCTCTGGACTCTCTTAAGCTTATCCATGTCCCTCCTGAAGTGGGGGGCCAGAACTAGACACAGTGCTCTAGCTGTGACCTCACTAGGGCCGAGTAAAACAGGACGATGCCATCCATGGTTTTGCTTGAAATGCATCTGAAAAGTAAACAAGAACAAGCACAATGGTCCATGTTATAATAAAATCACTCTCTTTGTATCAGATTTAATTTACAAATGGACTATAGCACATTTTTGTTCCTCAGGATCTTTAATACAAGACGGCACCTCTCTCTATCAGTTAAACACACTTGAAGAAAAAAAGGACAAGTTGACAGGACTGGGGTCTGTTTTGTTGTTTGAAAAGGTGTGGTTTCCTTGTTTCCTTGTGCTGTGCTTCCAGGTGCTTCTGTGATAGATGCCACCTATCACAGTAATTTAGTTAGGGATTCCCAAAGTCTCTGAAGCAGAGCTAATGTGCCAGGTTCTCAAGCTAAGAAGACTTGGCGCTCTGATTCACCTCCTGTCTACTTTGGGCACAGAGTGGGGCACTTAATACCCAATAACCATTGGGTTACGGCTCCACATTCTTCACTTATGACAAAAATTTCAGTTCTGAGATTCTGAAGCAAAGGGTGTGGCTTAGATTTACCAAAACCAGTAAGAACTGGGAACCAGATTTTCAACTGTTGTAAATGGGGGTGGCTCCATTAACTTTAGTTTACATTGAAAAAAACATGGCTGTGGAAGTCTAATGATGAAAGTGTTTTGTGGAAGATGTCAGAGTAGAAGATTTCAAATACAATTCAATATTTCTCTGTGTCCTGGGGGGCAGAACAAGAAATATGCTTAAATTGCAAAACAGGAGAGTTAGGTTAGATACTGGGAAGTAATTTGTAACTATGGCGTGGTTAAGCATAAGTACAGATTATCTAAAGAGGTTGTAGAATCTCTTTCACTGAAAGTTTTCTGGTTCAGGTTAGATAAACATGCATCTGGGGTGGTTTAGACAGGGATGATCTAGCTGTACGCAGAGAGTTGGAGTAGATGATTTCTTGAGGTCTCTGCTAGTCCTATTATTTAATTATCTAAAGTTTTGGAGGCCTATCTGAAACAATCTATTTAATATTGAAGTAGAGCCAACTGAATTATTTGCTGAGGGTATTTTTTGTTATAAATCTAGTCCCAGTGTGTGGTTAGTAAATTGTCTGAGAACTGATGTTGATTTTCTTGGTAAACGTTCACCATATTGTTTTGACAGATAATTTCCAGTCTTTGGGCTTTCTGCATGGAGTCATGATTCTGGAGATCTCAGCTGAGTGCCTGCCTTCATCAATGATTCACTGGATAACCTTGAGCCTTGAGCTGTGATTCATTCATCCAATATGCAAAAGGCTGATTCTGTTACATAGAAAGGCTTGTTTTGAGATTAACGAGATGATATTTATAAAGTGCTTTGAGATCGCCTTTTGAAAGATACAAAAGGTCTGTATTTATAGGTCTGTAAGACCTTTGAAAGATACAAAAGGTCTATAATATTTAACAAAGAGAGGCTGAGACAGCAAAAGAGAGAGTCCTATTGTAATCTGCTGTCTTATGGTAAGAGATATTAAGTGCCCAAAAGGAATGGAAATTACTTTTACAAATATTTTCTAATGTTTCATTTACAAAATTTTTAATATTACAAATCTGATTTGTGTTGATTGCATATTGATTGGCAGATTATATAATTTAATGTTCCTCACTATGTGGTAATAATAATAAATACCAACATTAATAAAACCTTTGGGAGGAAAAGGCTAGAAGCTAAGGGATATTTCTGTTTCTTTCTAAATTATCCTTATGCCTGAGACTTTCTTGGAGGTCTTTGGGCAATGGAATACTTGGGGAGGAAAAGCTGTGTGAAATGATGATGTGTACAGAAGGCCAGGAGAACAGTAGAGAAAACTGAACATGAAGACTAGAGACAGAAATTACACATAAACCAGTATAAAGTGATTGGAAACTGGTCCAAATCTGTAATGCAACAGAAGTTCAGGGTACAAACACTGCTTAAAAATGGCCAAAACTAGTTTAAGATAAATCTGGGTGGAAGTAGCTCAGACTTAACTGATTTAGGTTAAATCAGTTTATTGAACTTCTGTCCCAGATCTCCTCCAGATTCAAGTTAACTCACAGTCCCCCAGCATCCCAGGATGTTTTACACTTCCCCTACAACCTCTCTTCCCACCCCCGCAAAGTGGGCAGGCTAGCCTTGCCTGAAGCTGTCTACTCTAGCAGAGCAAGGAAGCATGCTTTAGCACACCCCTGGCTTCTGGCCTGTGCCACAGCAGGCATGTGGTTGCACTTCCAGAATCAGAAATGAATGTCTGTTCGTTCGTTTATCGGTTCAATATACACAGGTTAGACTAACCTGTAAGGATTGAATTGGTTCAGCCTCAAGCTTTTTGACTGTCTGTACTTAGCCAAAGAGAGGAATAATAAGGGTGGATAGTGGAGAACTAAGACTGGTAGACCAAGGCAGAGTCAGAGAAAGTTAGGCAATATTGAGGAGTCTGATCCCTGGAGGGAAGGAACTGAAGGGTCAAAGGGAGTAAGAGAAGCTGAAAGACCATTGTCTGCAAGAACTGGGGTAGTTACAAACAGGTTTAGGAAAATCTCAGAAAAGATCAATGGAGCTTCAGAAAGTCTCCAAATTTTTAACTACACTTCAGGTGTGACCATATTTGGGAATTTGCACCACTGTAAGATCTGAGTTTTTCCCAATTAGTCTAATGTAAAAAGAGAAGCAGGAGCCAATATGTTATTGGTTTGATATTGTCTACTGGAAGCCCTAAGAAATCAGCTTTTGAGAGAGCTTCTATTACACATGTACAATCTAACAGTATAGTCTTCCACAAGTAAGTTTATTTTGTATATATAACATAAGACACTGAAAGAATTACATGGTAAATTAACTATAGGATGACTGCACTTTTCATGAACTTACCAGAACAATATTTTGTCCTTAAAACAGGATGAACACACCTGAAAGTTAAAAAATAAATGCTAACAGGCAATGGAAGCTAGTGCCAATCTGTCAAGTAAGGGTGAGGACAGGCTTTCTAAGTGTCAGATTTCCCCACCCCCCATATGTATGCAGCTCACATCAAAATCAGTGGAAGTGATGGCACTTAGTGAGGTGCATAAACTTAATTTGGAAAATCTAAGGGCCTTCAGTCATAGCTCAGACCAGCATAGAGCAGATACACTGCATGGTTTTTGACTTGTAAGTAAAATGTTTATTAACATTTTGGAAAGAACTGAGCAAAAGATAATACTGAAATATTTTTAAATGGATAGAAGAGCTTTCAGAACCAAAATACGATTCACCACAACCATAATTAGACACGAAAGAGTTCACTTATGTACAAAGTTGAGCTTCTGCTGAGAAATATGGGAAATTCTTAGGGAAGAAATTACTATTATCAACGAGTAGTCCCTTTGATAATGTAATTTGGTTGGAATTTAATTTTTTTTTGGTAAATAATTACATACAGGCGAAGCTTGCATCGTTTGGGGTTTTCAAACAATCCAGGAGCAAAAATTACAGATTTATCCAAAGAACGCTTGCTTGCCTAATGCATAAACTCAGAAATGTTGAAAATTCAGGAAAAGTGTTTTCATATGATCTCAGTTGCTCATATGTCTAGGATGGTTTTGATAGCAATGACTTTGCCTTGAATCAGGGGTTAGATGAGATGACTTCCTCAGATCTTTTCCTGCTTTACTTTTCTATGAGTCTATGATGCCAGTGCACTTACAGCCTAATACAAAGACCATTAAAGATAGTAACATGATTCTGATTGTTATCAGTGGACTTTGGATCAGGCTTTCAGAACCCAAAGGCTATTTATGGTTAGATCAAGTAAGCAAATCAATGTAGAGAGTTGCTAATTACAGACAAGTCTGCCATTAATGTCAGACATGGAGCTCAAACACAGATGTAGCTGTGTTTTGGCATATTAATTTAACAATGTTGTGGGGGATTTTTTGCTACTTTTGAATGTTCAGTGGCACAATTTTTACTTCAATCATTTAGTGTTAAATAATGACCTAAATCAGCAGTGTTGAGATCTAGCCCATGGACCAGATTCAGCCCATGGAGCCCCAACATCCAGCCCCCAAGTCTTGCCTCTGGGTCTGGAGTTGCCTCACATGCTGCATGCATGTTGAACTAATGCAGGATGCAGGGCCCAGGACATGCATGCCACACATAGTGCCTGTTTCAGCAAGACTGGGACCCATGCTGCATGTGGTTGCCCTTCCCACTCTCTATCCCCGACCCCTCCCTGGCTACTCCAGGACAAACAGTGCACATGCACCTGCCCCAGCTGTTCTGGGACACTTGCCCCACAAGATATGCACTCTAGCTCTTCCAGGCTCTATACTGCATGTGGTACCCTCTCTCCTCTGCATGTGGTCACTCTGAGACAGTTGTCATGTGCAGCATGTGTCCCAGACCAGCCAGAGTGGGTGCTGCATGTGGCACATGTCCTGGCTTAGCCCTGCATGGATGATGTGTACAGTGCAATCCCAGAGCAGCTGGAGCAAGCTGCATATATGCTGGATCTGGTATGCAGTGGGGAGGAGGGAGGCCAGGTCTGTGGGCCCCACAGGGCTGACCAGGCACCATTCATTTGGCCTGGCCCTGGACCACTCATTTGGCCCACTAGCTCAGTGAGTTCGATGACCCTGACTGAGATGCACAGGAATTCATAAACTTTCAGAATCACTCACTGTTGGCCTATTGGTTCCCATTGACGTCAATGAGTGTTTTACTATGCCTTGAAAGTGGGAGAGCTAGGCCACCAATAAGTATATTGGAAAATTCCTCCCACACAGCATAATATAGTATTTCTCTTAAAACATGTAGTAGTTTGGATAAAGCACACAAGGACAATGAGACAGAAAGAAATAGGATGGATCATGAACCTGGTGAGGGGTCTGCAGGTATTTGACCACCTGGGCGACAGTGATCATGGCCTGCTGGAATTTATTATCCAGTGCAAGGTGGTGAAAGCAGCAAGGCAGAGGTCCTCGACTTCAAGAGGGCTGACTTCTGTAAGCTAAGAAGGTTAGTAGGAGAGGCATTGGGGTCTCAGAGCTTCAATGAGATGGGAGCCCAAGACAGGTGGTTGTTCCTCAAGGAGACGATCCTTGAGGAACAACCAAAGGGAGTCAGTCCCAATGCGCACCAAGGGGGGCAGAAGTGCTAAGAAGCCCTCGTGGCTCAGCAAAGGCATCCAGGTATGGCTGAGAGCAAAAAAAGGAGGCATACAAACAGTGGAAGCAAGGGGCTATCACCAAGGAGGATTACACCTCTGTTGCTTGGGACTGCAGGGAGGCAGTTAAGAAGGCCAATGCTGAGATGAAGCTAGGGCTAGCGACCAGAATTAAGGATAATAAAAAGTCCTTTTTCAAATACATAGGAAGTAAAAAGAAGGCATCGGGTAACACGGGGCCCCTACAAGATAGGCTTGGCAATCTGGTCATTGTGGCAAACAAAAAAAGCTGACCTCTTTAACTAATTCTTTGCCTCCATATTTGTGAACAGGGACTGGAACATCTCCCCCACTAGAATTGCAGGTGGACCCAGGGGAGGCACCTCCATGCCTCGGCTCAGGGATGACCTAGTTAGGGAACTTTTGGAGGGGCTGGATGTGTTTAAATCAGTAGGTCCAGATGCTCTTAATCCAAGGGTGCTGAGGGAATTGGTGGGGGTCCTAGAGGGGTCCCTGGCATGGCCCTATGAGCATTTGTGAGGCACTGGCCAGGTACCAGAGGATTGGAAAAGGACCAATGTGGTCCCCATCTTCAAAAAGGGAAAAAAAGAGGACCCGGGCAATTATAGGCCAGTCAGTCTTACCTCGGTCCTTGGGAAGACCTTTGAGAAAATTATCAAGCAGCAGATCTGCAAGGCCCAAGCAGGGGAGGTAATGCTCAGGGGCAAACAACATAGGTTCATTGAGGGCAGATCCTGCCTGACTAACCTGGTTTCTTTTTATGATCAGGTCACAAAGACCCTGGATGAGGGTGTTGGGGTAGATTCATGTTCCTGGACTTTAAGAAGGCCTTTGACACAGTTTCATACCATATTTTCTTAAAAAAAACTTGGTGACTGCAGCATTGGTGCCTATATAGTCAGATGGGTAGTAAACTGGCTACATGGTCACACCCAGAGAGTGGTGGTGGATGGGTCATTTTTGACCTAGAGGGATGTGAGCAGTGGAGTCCCCAGGGCATGGTCCTGGGGCCTGTACTGTTCAACATCTTTATCAGTGATCTGGATGTGGGTGTGGAAAGCATACTGTCCAAATTCACTGATGACACCAAGTTGTGGAGTGAGGTAGGCATGCTGGAGGAGAGGGACAGAATCCAGCTAGATCTGTCATGGGCATCTCCCCAGATGAATGCCAGGCTGCAGCAAAATGGCAGAATGCTAGGCTGTAACATGAGCCTCTGGACGGGTGACCCCTGTCACACTCATGAGGCAGGGAAGTCAACTGCATTGAACTGCCATCGAAGCAGGAAGGAAATTGCAACATAACTGGCTAAGCAGAAAACAATGAGGGGACTGCAGTGAGGAAGGGGCTACTGAGGAGTGAACAGAATGCTGGCAGGAAGGTGACACAATTGGCCAGTAAAAATAAGTGAAAAAGAGTAAGGGTATAAAAGGGTAGAGCCACGAGGCCCTGACGGGGGAAGTTCGAACCATAACTTCAAGCGTCAAAGGGCCCGCAGACTGATCACCCACAGGGTCGCCCCTCCGAGCGCTACCTCGGGTCGTTCTTGAGGCCTCCGCGAAGAGACTAACGTTCCTAGCCATGAAGCCGCTCCTTTTGTTTGCCGTAGTGGTAAGCATGCACGTAAGACTGTAGCTATTTATGTTTGTATTTGTCTGTCTTTCCTGTAAAAGACATGCGCCATTGACCAAGTCTGAGTCTAGGGTCTCGGCTAGCCACACCAAGGTAGGCCTTGACCTGAACCCCGTAACTCAACAGACGTAATTTCCCATTTAGCTGTTTGTAGTTATTTTGATTGATTATGTTTTGATTGTTAAATGACCTTTTAAGAGATATGAGCCGTTGACCAGGTCTGAGACTAGAGTCCTGGCCAGCCACACCATGGTTTTGAAAGCAAAACTCATGGTTTTGAAAGCAAGGGGCCTTGACCCGAATCTCGTGACCCAATGGACATCGCTCCCCAGCTTTGATTGTTTGATTATTGTGTGTTGTCATAGGTTAGTATTATATAGGAAATCATTTGCTTGAGTTGTCAATATTTTATAGGTTAAAGCCAAATAAATATTGCATATTAATCATAAACTACATCATCATAGGTGTCCAGCCCACCGACCTAGCCACAAATGGGCATTTTCAACCTAGTACGTCAAGATCTAGACAAATTACAGAGGTGGGCGGATGAGAATAGGATGGAATTCAACACAGACAAGTGCTAGGTTCTGCATCTAGAGAGAAGGAACCAGCAACACACCTATAGGCTGGGGAACACAGTGGCAGAAAGGGATCTTGGAGTAATTGTTGACTCCAGGATGAACATAAGCAGCCAATGCGAGGAAGCAGTCAGTAAGGCTAACCGCAACTTGTCATGCATCTACAGATGCATCACAAGCAGGTCCAGGGAGGTGATCCTTCCCCTCTATGCAGCATTGGTCAGGCTGCAGTTGGAGTACTGTGTCTAGTTCTGGGCACTGCACTTCAAGAGGGATTGAGAAGGTTCAAAGGAGGGCCACTCGCATGGTCCAGGGGCATCAAGGCAGGCCCTACGAAGACAGGTTAAAGGGCTTGAACCTATTCAGCCTCCACAAGAGAGGCTTGTCAGGGCTTGAGTCGGAGGGTGGGGAGCAGGGGGGGCTGGTGACTCTCCAGGGGAGAGCACGTGCGGGGATCTTGATGAGGGTGGTGACTCGGAGTGCAGCCAGGGACCCTGCCCCGATGCTGCCCACTGCCTGGGGTGACTCTGAGGCCTCCACCCAGATGGAACTGTGGGGTGGGGCAGTGGCACCTGGGCCCCCTGCATGCAGGGGTTGCCTGGCGGGTCCTCAGAAGCCTGGGGGCAGGCAGGAGACTGGGGGTCCCCCCGCCTGTCCCACATGTGTCAGGGTTGAGGCACTGGAGGGGCAGGTAGCAGTACTCCAGGCAGAGGTGAGCAGGTTGAGGAGGATCAGGGCAATTGAGGAGGAGATTGATGGGTACTTCCTTTCTCTGCAGAGCCAGACACCAGGCAGAGAAGCAGACTGCAGAAGCCCTGAAGCCAGTATGGAAGGATAGACAATGGTCACCTCCAGGGCCAGGCCGCTCACTGCAGAAATGGATTAACTGGTTGGGGAACAGATATGAAGCCCTGGTTGCACTGGAGGAGAGTGCAGTGGAGGAAATGGCACAGGAGGTACCCTGATCCATCCCCAAGCATGATGAGGGCCAGACAAGCTACCAGAGGAAGAGAAGATGGGTCATTGTAGTGAGCAACTCCCTACTGAGAGGAGCAGAAGGAAACATCTGCCGCCCAGATCCCATGGTGCGTGAGGTGTGTTGCCTGCCAGGGGCCAAGATCCAGGATGTCACGACAAGGATTCCTGAACTGATCCAGCCCTCAGACTACTATACCATGGTCCTCATCCATGTGGGAACCAATGGCATGGCCAGGAGTAGGCTTAGGGAGACGGGGGCGCAGATCGTCTTCTCGTTCATTCTCCTGGTCAGAGGCCGCAATAGGCATCACACAACCTGCATCAAAGAGGTCAACCTGCGGCTCAAGAGTTGGTGCTATACTGCAGGATTTGGCTTCCTGGACCACGACCCACATTTCTGGCAAGGGACTTCCTGGGGCGTGATGGACTTCACCTCTCAGCAAAAGGTAAATGTCTTTTCTCCAACAGGTTGGCTGATTTCCTACATCGGGCTCAGACGGGGAGGCAGAAGAAGGAGATCATCAGGAACCTGCAGTCCATGGGCTGTCCAGCAGTACAGCACAGGTAAGCAATAAGCAGGTAAGCAGTAAGGGGCCCATTGGGCATCAGGGCTGGGGGTCGACAAAAGCGCCAGTAACAGGGCTCAAGTGCCTATACACTAATGCTAGGAACATGGGGAGCAAGCAGGATGAACTAGCATTCCTGCTTGCAGAGAAAGCTTACGACTTAGGGGGGTTAACAGAAACCTGGTGGGACTCTACCCACAACTGGGAGGTACACATTGAGGGCTATAAACCATACAGAAAGGATAGAGTGGGGAAGAGAGGGGGAGGGGTTGTGCTCTATGTCAAGGAGCGTTATACATTGACCTTTATCAAAATGGAATCAGAGGAGGAGAAAGTAGAAGGATTATGGGTTAGGATACATGGAGGTCAAGGAGAAAGGGATTTGGTGGTAAGGGTCTGCTACAGACCCCCGCACCAAGGGGAAGAACTAGATTTGGAACTCCTGAAGCAGCTCTCAGAAACCATAAAGACTAGGGAGGCGGTAGTCATGGGGGACCTAAACTACCCTGGGAGACGCAGACAGCAAATTCCCACCATTCGTGCAGGTTCCTATCCTGTGTACAGGACCTCCACCTGACGCAGGAGGTACATGGTCCCACTAGGGGGATGCCTTACTGGACCTGGTATTGGCAACAGGAGATGACATGATAGGGGACTTACAGATCAGTGTTCACCTGGGGGACAGTGACCACCAAATAATAGAATTCATGATAAGGTGTAGAGTGGGTAGGGTGGAACTAGTAGGGTGGAAGTGCTAAACTTTAGGAACTTTAGTGAACTCAGGCATTTAGTCATTGACGCACTGCAGAGTAGGAGATTTGGCGAGATGGGAGCCCAGGAAGGGTGGCTGTGCCTTAGGAAACGATCCTTCGGGCACAGAGGGAGATGATTCTGATGTGAGGGAAGAGGGGGAAAGGGGCCAAGAGGCTTCCTTGGCTGACCAGAGAAATCCAGAGCAGTCTAAGGGCAAAAAGCGGGGCATATAAGCAGTGGAAACAGGGAGAGATTACTAAAGAGGAGTATGCCTCCTCAACTCACAATTGTAGGGAGGCAGTTAGAAAGGCCAAAGCTACCATGGAGCTGAGGATGGCATTCCAAGTTAAGGATAACAAAAAATTGTTTTTCTGACATATAGGGAGTAAAAGGAAGGCCCAGGGTGGAGTAGGACCACTACTGAATGGGCAAAAGCAATTGGTGACAGACAGGGAGGACAAGGCTGAACTCCTCAATGAGTTCTTTGCCTCAGTTTTCCTAAATGAGGAAAAAGACAAGTCTCACATTGTAGAGAGGCAACAGCCAGACACCAGACTACCAAGCATTGACCCTGAGATGTTGCAGAGTCACTTGGAAGGACTGGATGTGTTTAAGTCTGCAGGCCCAGATGAGCTCCATCTGAGGTTACCGAAGGCACTGGGCGATATCACTGCACAGCCACTGGCAAGAATATTTGAGCAATCATGGCTCATGGGACAGGTCCTGGAGGACTGGAAAAGGGCCAATGTCATCCCTATTTTCAAGAAGGGGAGGAAGGAGGATCCAGGCAACTATAGACCAGTCAGTCTCACCTCCATCCTTGGCAAAGTCTTTGAAAAAATTATTAAGGCTCATATATGTGAGAGCCCAGCAGGAAAAATTATGCTGAGGGGAAACCAGCACGGGTTCGTAGCAGGTAGATCATGCCTGACTAATCTAGTCTCTTTTTATGACCAGGTTCAAAACACCTGGACGCAGGAATAGGGGTAGATATCGTTTACTTAGACTTCAGGAAGACCTTCGATACGGTATCCCACCCCATACTGGTGAACAAGTCAAGAGGCTGTGACTTGGATGATTACACCGTCTGGTGGGTGGCAAATTGGCTAGAGGGTCGTACCCAGAGAGTGGTAGTGGATGGGTCGGTATTGACTTGGAAGGGAGTGGGTAGTGGGGGCTCGCTCCTTGGACTCATACTCTTCAATGTCTTCACCAGTGACTTGGACGAGGGAGTGAAGTGTACTCTGTCCAAATTTGTGGATGATACAAAACTGTGGGGAGAAGTGGACACACTGGAGGGCAGGGAACAACTACAGGCAGACCTGGAAAGGTTGGACAAATTGGCAGAACACAATAGAATGCAATTTAACAAGGAGAAATGCAAAGTGCTGCACCTAGGGAGGAAAAATGTCCAGCACACCTACTGCCTAGGAAATGACCTGCTTGGTAGCATGGAAGCAGAAAGGGATCTTGGAGTCCCAGTGTGGACTCCCAGATGAACATGAGTTGTCAGTGTGATGAAGTCATCACCAAAGCTAACTGCACTTTATCATGCATCAGTAGATGCATGACAAACAGAACCAAGAAGGTGATACTTCCCCTCTGTTGGGTGCTGGTCAGATTGCAGTTCAAATACTGCGTGCAGTTTTGGGCACCACACTTCAAGAGAGATGTGGATAACCTTGGGCTGCCTATAAATTCATCTTGGGGGTGCAGAAGGGAATTGGTGAGGCTCTGCTCACCAAGGCACCCCTGGGGGTCACAAGAAATAATGGCCATAAGCTAGCAGAGAGCAGATTTTGACTGGACATTAGGAAGAACTTCTTCACAGTTAGAATGGCCAAGGTCTGGAATAGGCTCCCAGGGGAAGTGGTGCTCTCCCCTACCCTGGGGGTCTTCAAGAGGAGGTTGGATGGGCATCTGGCTGGGGTCATCTGAACCCAGCACTCTTTCCTGTCTATGCAGGGGGTCGGACTCGATGATCTGTTGAGGTCCCTTCCCACCCTAACATTTATGAATCTATGAATCTATGAAGAGAAGGCTGAGAGGGGACCTGGTGGGCATTTACAAACTCACCAGGTGGGACCAGAGAGAATTGGGGGAGGATCTGTTCCCCAGGGTTACTAGGAATAATGGGCACAAATTGTTAAAGAGAAGGTTCAGGCTGGACATCAGGAGACATTACTTTACAGTTAGGGCTGCCAGGCTGTGGAATGGGCTCCCAAGGTAGGTGAATACTTTCTCCTACCTTGGGGGTTTTCAAGAGACTGGACAGATATTTGGCTGGGGTGATATGACCCTGGGACCCATTCTTGCCTAGGGTAGGGGGTTGGACCTGATGATCTGTTTAGGTCCCTTCCGACCCTAAGCACTATGATGCAAGGTCTGCTATTGTCATTTTTCTTTGCATGAGTGAGTGGGGTCTTATCTTGTGGCCACTCTTGCCTCCTACTGCATTGCCTCCTACTGCATTGCCTAGGTTCTACTGTAATAAAGGGGAAGCTAGAGGTGGGCAAAACCAACAGCTGGGGACCTAAACACTTTGGAGCTGGAGACAAGCAGATTTGGCCTTGGACTGAAAAGGCTGGCCAAATCTGAACCATATGCTGATTCAAATGTTTCACAGCCTGGCTGTTTTCTCGAATTCCAATGCTTTGGTGGGGTCATCTGCAAAACAAAACTGTAAGATTTGTTGATTCACTGCTCTCCCCTCCCTATCCCAGAAGAGTCTGAGAAATTTCATAAGAATAACGCCAGTGGCAATGTAAAAGGACATTGGTATTTATCTCATCAACCTTCCCATGAGAGAATGACCATGGGATGGGCAATGCAGGAGCAGGGGGTGAAGGGGCATAGTCATAATTATGAATTACATCACACCGGAATCTGAATATTACTAATGTTGAGAGTGCAATATGTGAAGGCTTAGACATTACCCTCTGTGAACATTGAGTCAACGTGAAGGGTAAGGTAGAGTTCAGAGAACCAAGCTAACTGTTCATAAATGCAAAACTTTTCATTTTCAGTGAGTTTCATGAGCTGCTCTCAAAGCAGAATGTGGCCATCACAGGCTACTTTACAGATGCTATAAATAGCAATGTAAATTACTCATCAAGTGTAAGCTACCAAACTGTGTATGTCAAGGAACCCGGGCTGCTCTCAGGTGGAAATCAATGGTGGAAATCCAAATTACTTGGACTTCACTAGTTACTCTCGATTTTCCTCCAATGAAACAGAGCTGAATCTGGCCGAAAATGAGTACGAAGTGCCAAGCTGATGTCACACACGTTTCTTTATACCCCTGTTAAACTTCATTCAGCACTTTCAAGATAATTATATCTGGTGCAAATTTGGCTCTTCATGATTGGCAGGTTTAGATGATGTGTTTTAAAAAACAAAAAGGAATCTAGGAGAAATAATTGTCCAAATGATAAATGGCTCTGCCTGAGTTTTTTAAAATACATATAATCTTTTTCAGTAAAGTGTACATTACTTCAGTTTCATGCACACATTCAAGGAGTATGTTCGGGGGAATAGTCTATGACACATTAGCTACTACTGTAAAGGTTAAGTGTGAATATTTGAATGTCAAGGTGATTTTGGGAGCACAGAATGCACTTTGTGTACACACTTCTGTTAACAAGGTAACCATCACCTAGAAAGGAAATTACAAACAACCATTTCAGAATGTACAAATTGGTCTGGATAGTACAATGGACTTGGTGAGTGGGATCCACTGTGGCAAATTAAATGATACCTTTTACTGGTTGCTAATGTATTGCTGCAATTTAAAATTTTGTAAGATATAGCATTAATTTTTGATCAGTTCCGAGTGATTGAGGGGTGAGGAAGAGAATACTAGGAGGCAACTGGACACATCACATAATGATCCTTAATAAGCACACAAGTTTTAGTGTACTTCCTTCAAAGTTTCTCTCTAGTATTTTTTTAAATAGTCAACAAACAAATGAAATTCTAAGGTAATAAAGAATATTGTCAGCACCAATACACTGTTGGCATCGTGGAATGCTTATAACAAATGTAGCATCTGTTGCATGTGTGTCTTTAAACAGATATATATATGCTTGTGATCCCTCTCTAAGAGATCCCACAGTGACTAGGAATTGCTCACATCCTCCCAGAGCTGTCTCAGCTGATGCATTCTAGGGCCAGATCCACAGGAGCAGGAATGTGTAGTTTGTGACGCCTCAGAGCCTTTTCAGGTGCTGCAAAATGCACACAGCACAAATGGATCTGTTTGCTGCACTGCATATTTGCAGCGTGGCAGCAAAATTAGATATTGGGAAATCCCAATATCTAAAAAAAAAGGGGGAAAAAAAGCAGAGCAGTGCACATGGCACCAGCTTACGCTGCTTGAAACTGGAGCCTAGACAGCCAGAGTCATGCTCTGGCTGCCAGCCAGGCTCCATGCACCTGGATTGCTGCTGCTGCAGGCCTAGGTAAGGCTGCTGGGGTCAACCCAGGTGCTGACCTCAGTGTCCCCTCCCTGGGGCAATTTGCTGTGCACCAGCATGGGCTTGCAGAAGTGTTCCCCGGGGACAAGTAGCAGCAACACAACTATGTGTCACAGCTACTTGTCCCCAGGGAAATGCATGTGCGTGCTCATCTGAACGTGCCCCAGGGAGCTATTCTGTTACTTTTCCTGTTCACTCTGTATATGGAGGTATGAGAGGATCTGAAAGCTGCCATTATTTCCTGCCCTTTCCAGTTCAGATAACATAGTATTTTGATAAACACCAAACCAAACAGACTCAAATTCTCCAAAGTGTCTTATTTTCTTTACCTCAGTTTTTTGATGAAAATGGTTGGGCACCTTTAAGTGGCATAGATCACCCAAATTAGAGTTCACCCTTAGAAATCAGTCCACAGTATTTGGGGGAAATAGGTGATAGCATGTGGATTGCAACAAGTTGTAGTTTTATGTTGTCAAGTCCGTTACTCTTCTGATGTGAGGAATACAGGAATTCAACATACTTTAAGGCTAAATTTAGCCTGATCTATAGTATAGACATTGCATTCAATGTGAATTTCGCTGAGACCCAAGAGGAAAAAAGCCCTTTACATTTCAAAGTACTTCCAGACTGATCCGATATGCAAAAGGTAAAGAAGTACATAGCAAAGAGTACAATCTTCCCTTGTCTCTTCTGTGACATTTTTATTTAGATGATACAGAATCAAAGACTTCACATGCTAGCCACTAGTGCTGTTTCATTCTTGGAGCTAGTGCCAGACCAGCTTGTACTAAATGCTTTTGCAGAAGTTGGAACACACTATGGGAATGTGATCCTAGTCAATGAAGGATTCAAGACTTCCTTAAATATCTTAATGGAAATAGTTGTCCAAAGACAACTTTCCCAAAAGAATTGAAGACCTTCCCCTCCTCTAATAAAGCAGTCGTTGAAAAATCACAGCCCTTGCAGTGTTTGGAATGAAGGAAATACTTTGCAGATGCTTTTTCTGTCCCAAAGTGAGAAGAGTGTGGATTTTTTTGGCAGCTCCCATCCTGTGTTGGTGGAGTTCACATAAGCAATTGTGAAAAGACACTCCGAGGTAGAGTGGGCTTTAGAGGAAGTATGCGTCACGAGAGATGACGCATTCTGTCTCTGTGAGAGTTAAGCTGGCCTGCTGTTCAACACATCCCGCTGGCTAAGACACTGAGCAGCATTGTCTTGGTTCAGTGCAGAAATGCTGACTTGTTTCTCTGAAAGGAATTCACTGCCCTAAATGTCAGTCAAAGTTAGAATGAAGCTTTCTGTAAAGAACAAAATTGAACAAGATTGTTGATACGTACTGAGATCTCTTTATTAGTTTCCCCTGGATACAGGAGGCTCAGCCAGAGCTCAGAGGTAGAGAAATTCAAAACCAAGACATTCGGGAGGTATCAGGTGCTCAGATGAGAAACAGTGGGGAATGTGGGTAATTCATGGGACTGAGGACTGGCAACACTGGTTGGATGGAAGAATAATACAGGCTGATGCTCTTCACACTGAGACCCACAGCTCTGCCAATAGACCTCAGCTTTACTAACACATTAACCCCCATGGTTCTCATCGCTAGCATCTTGCATAACAAATGATTTAACTTCATCTTTATTATACTTTTCTAACCTGAGGTTAGCAAACCAAGTGCTGGCTAAATACAGAGCATTATAATTTGCCTTTTTAGGAACTTTCTAAACTATAGTCCTAAAAAGGACTGGAGTGTATTGTAAAGATACCCAGGCTAGCACAGGCACCCTATCTGGCACAGCAGCATTGAGATCTGTCCTAATTCACCCGCTTTTGGCAGGATAACTAGTTGGTGTGGAGCTTTGTGCTGCTGCAGTCACACTATTTCTAGTATACAAGCTAATTTGTTTGAAGCTACTTCAGATATTTTTACACTCCAGTGCTGTGTATAGTGCAGACATACCCATAGCCAGAATCATCATAGTTTTTCCAGACTGCATGTACTTCTCAGTTTGTTCCCCTTATCCTCTGCAGACCCTTCTAGCTTCCTACCCATTCTCTGGAGTCTATCCAGAAATTTTGTCAAAAACAGAATGCTTCATGGGAAAACCTAAAGTGGTTTGCATGAATATTTTAATTTTGACATTTTTATTTTGCTGAAGTTCAACTTTTCTACTTACTTTTGATTTGACTTAATAAGATCATATATATATATAATATATATATATATATATTATATGTATACGCTTATACATGTATACAGACATACATTTATACATAAGGTATACATATGCATATGTATGGGCACATGTAATAGGATATAAATTAATATTTATTTAATTCTTACATCTCAAAGTGCTTTTACAATATAGGTAGGTATCACTATCTACTTTAATACACAGGGGGAAACGATGGAAATGGCTTACTCAAGGCCATGCAGTGAACCAATGAAAGAGTTAGCAAAAAACACCGGTTCCACAAGCGCAATGACTTATCTGTACTCCACAGTTCAACTTCCATTCCACTAGCCTTTGACAAAGCATTTTGTACTTTGATCTTTGTTTCAGACATGTACAGGTGTTTGAGACCACCACCGTGTATTCCAAATTCTACTGCAGTTTTGGCTGCTGTGTGGGCTAACACCAGGAACCTCCAGTGTTAAACATAGGAGTCTCTGCAGCTTGAGCTAAAGAATGTGCCTCAACAGATGTATACCTTGTATAGATCAAATACAGATGCAGAGGGAGACACATGACAATCATGAGGGGGACAGCTGGTTACACTTTCAGGATATGTCCACATATACAGTGCAGTGCCATGCATAAATTCCTGGAAAGCATAGTTTAAGCTGAGCTATGTCAGACATCTCTGCAGGACACTGCATCATGCTGTGTAGATGTACCTCATTAACATCAGGATAAATCAGTTGTTTGCCCCTAAGGAATAACTGTTCTGATTTACAGCAGCGGAGTGCTGGAGTGACCTCATGAATATCAATTTACCCTCATGTAAATAACAATAAAATCTTGATTCATGACTCTGGATAAATGGCTGGCCCCTTGTAACCTGGGCAGTACTCCGAGAGGTACCCCCTCTCCAATTGAAGGGATCAAAGCAGATGCACAACCACTGTGGGAGGTGTAGGGAGTCTCCTCCCCCTACAGAGCAGAGCCAGACCACCAGTGGGGACTTAAGCATATACCTTTTAATGAGGGAGCAATACTGGAAACATAACAGGCATAAATCAGAGGGTATAGGGACACTACAATGCCCCAAGGGGGCAGGATTCAACAAAGGTTAGACACTTACAATCATTGACAAAAGACAGGGTTTATAAAAACACAAACAGCAGAACAAACAATATGGTTTGGTGAAATATAAAAAGGCACAAAATACAAGATGTCAAGGAAATATAGGGCCTAGGTACCTGGAGTGGGAAACAGTCCCCATCCCACTACAAGAAGATTTGCTTTTTATTAGCTCATTCACCCCAGCTTGGGCTTGGGCTTAGACTTGAACTCAGGTCTCCTATGTGTTAGGCAGAAACACTGCCACACAGCAACCAGTGGTAGCTTTGTGCCACCCTGCTAGGGGTCTTGACTTCCTGCAGCCCCCGCCTCACATCAAGCTGCCTAGCCTCTGATTGGAGGAGCTGGAAGCAGAGCTGGGAATGTCTCAGGTTGCTGCTCAGATCCTTGCTGGAGCTGGGGAGCCTCTCCTGCTGGCTGCACGCCGCGCTGCTGAGGGTCCCACTGCTGCCTGCAGGTCCTGCTCCTTCAGGCTCTTCTGGGGCAACTGCTCCTGCTCCCCCACTGGTTCAGCTCTTTGAAGCTCCTTCCTGGTGGTCCCTCGCTGGTCTCTCCTGAGTCATCCCATGCTGCCCCTTTTATCCCCCTCCAGGTGACCCAAGGGGCCAATCAGGGGACACGGAGGGTCAGTCTCTGGGGCCTGATTGGTGAAGAAAGGGAATCCCAAGTCCTCCAACCATCTTTTGCCCTTTCAAAACTCCTGGGCTAGATGCCCAGCTAGCCCGTTGCACACTTAACTTACGATGCCCCAAAATTTGCCTTCTTCCTTCCACACACACTTTTTATGATCTAAAAGGTCTGAAAGTCCACTTGCAAATACCTGGGCTTGCAATATTGTCAGTGAAAACTAAAGGCAACTTCTGAAAGATCTGATCTAAACTGCTTCTGTGAACCAAAGGATAAAAAGCACAACAGCAAAAAATTGAGAGTTAAGTTCCCATTTTATCATGAAAGAAGAAAAAATCCAATCTGATGACTCTTGTGATATCTCCAAGAATTGTAAAATAAAAAGTAAAAAAAAAAAAAAGTAAATGCTCTTGTTTATAGTGTTTCCATAGCTGTAGCACCTTTTTTGAGGTAGAAATCTAATACATCTTCATGAATGTTTTTATTTTATACCAGAGAGGAGGATTTCTTGTTTCACATTTGTCTGCAAAATACTATGGTCAATTGCCTTTTTTATTAGTGGAATATATAGTGTAAAAAATACAATCTTTTGAAATGTTCAATACAGATCTGTTATGGCCTCATATTTTATTGAAGAAAGAAAATCAAAGGAACCATTTAAGTGCTCTGGCCACATTCCCCCTTTGCCTGCACCAGCTTTTGAGACAGAACAAGTGTACACTATAATTCTCAGTTTAAGTAGAGAGCAGGGGTTCAGCACCATATCATTTTCTGAGAGGAAAGTGGTCAGGCATATACTGCAATCTGGTGTACATTGTCTTTAAAGCTTCTTACAAATCATACTTTTCCAAATAGTTATGTCTTGATTGCTAGTGGTTCATGTGGTCTGGATCAAAACAAAATTATATACATCTGCATTTTATCAGTCTCTTTTGATCTTCTGACATGCAGGAACACACAAAAAAAGTCTTTGCTAAACTTTTCTGTCTGATAGGGGAGAAACACAAAGTGTGTCGATAGATTTAATGTGGCTCAGTACCGATTAATTACTTTTCAGGCAGAATTTCCCTCCAAGACAAAAAATGAGAGACATTAATATTCGTTGAATTTGATTTAAAATGTAAGTAACTTTAGAACACAGTAATCACACACGCACACAAATATCACCCCCGATATTTTTTAATAGCTGTAACATTTCTCACTGCTCTATACAACAGTCAGAGAGAATTTCATATCCAACAGTACATTTAGATACATTAACGAGTTTCTGTTTTGGATTACTTGGTTTTTCCATCAGTGCTAATAGAGAGCTTTATCACACTTCCATAAAAATCACTAAAAAATCTTTACTTCTGTTCTGTTTTGAAATTGATACTTTGACAAATATAAAACTTCAAATGTTCCAGTGATTTACATGAAACAAAACTGTATTTTTCTGACAGCAGCTGTAATGTTGTGTTTTTTAGTTGCTGCAAATAGTTTCCAGTGACTTGAATGGGAGCAGGAGTGGGCCTATAAACATTTTAACTTTGAATCATTAGGTGCTGGATGGCTCATTGACTTTTATGTGCCTTTTGCACTGCCTGCGACAATTCAAATGGCTTGCAGAAGAGCGTTAATGTCTTCCATCAGTGAACAACCCCAGTAAAGAAGGCCACAACATCCTACCTGTAAGAGGGTCCCAGTGTAGATTGTGTGCAGAGGCATGCCAGGGGCCCTCTTATTTCTTTGGCTCGAATGGCATACAGCCTAGAGGAGGTACAGCAGCCAGGGCACTAGTTAGGGAAACTCTTAAGATATTTAGAAAACATTTCTTGAAAGCTGATGCGGTGTAACCTTGATTATCTATGTATCCTGGTGGCAAAGACACTTGGGCAATTAGGGCTTTATAAAGGAATTTCCAAACAATTAAAATTAACGGAAAGACTAGAACCTTCCTGTGGCAAATTAAGGTTTGGAGAATTAGAGGTCCACTACAAGCGGGGCACATTTAAAAGAGCTATAAACAACATAATTTTACATAATATGGCAGAAATCAGGGGCCTATGAAGTTATAGCTACAGCAGCTTACAAAGCCACCCTATCTTTCTACTATCCAAATTGCCATGTTGCTCCAAACAACACTGGTACATTTTTAGATTACATTTCCACAAATCATTATTTTTCTAAGCTCCTGACATCCAGCTATGAAAAACAGCCCAACCACAGTCAAGAGTGTAACTCCATGCAAATTGTGGTGGATTCCACAATACCAGTGACACTAAAACATGTTTTTTATGCTGCTCCAATTGCCCATGTCACAGCAAGTGCACAAAAAGCTTGTGAAACAAGCCCAGAGCAGACCCCCAGATATTCTGCTGAAAATTAAAGCCCGATTTTCAAAAGGGGTCTGTTGTTTAGAGTGCCTCAACTTTTTACTTCTACAGGACTGATTTTCTAAGGGCCCATAAAGTAACATTCAAAGGCACATAACACAACATTTCAAAGATACCTGCTGAAGTCAGAGGAAGCTTGCAGGTGTTGCATGCTGTATGTTAGGCCTCAGATACCAAATCTTTTGGCAAGCAGCAAGCACCTGATGTAGCAGATGGGTGCATGCAAGCCTGACATCCCTTTTTGTCAGAGCAGTCCCCTGGTGCTGATTATAGCAGCCTAAAGTCTACAAGCGGCTTCAACTTAAATTAATTGCCTAAGGTTAAAATGATGTCTCTTGTGCTCTCCACGAAAACCAGGTCAGTTGTGCCAGAAACAGAAACAGTAGAAAAATTTTGTTTGCACATTGTTGCTTCTTTTGCTTTTTGCACAACAAATAAAAAAGAAGGAACTACACTGTATAAGAAGGAACATGGGCATGGTAGGTTTTCAATAACTGCTGTGTAAGCCTGGACTACAAAAAATATACTTCTGTTCGGCTGGGGTTCTGGTGGCTAGAGAAGAGAGAAGATAGTGAATGCCATTAGAGAGCTCACAAACTATTTACAAAGATATTATCAAATTCTATATAGCGTAGACATGGTACGTGAAACTTGTTGAATGCTTATACTAAATTTTCTAAACATTCCTCTGAGGAACAGTACGGTGATACCTGAAAATTTGCCCGTGTCTATACCAACCATACAGTTGGTCAAATAAAAGATCACCAACAAGAATTCTTGCTTTTCACATATCTCTTGGATCATCACGGCACTATCACCTCAATGCTACCACTTAGATCTTTGTTACTAATTATTACATAGGGATCATAATCAGCATTGATTGTAACATTATAACATTGTCCTTGCCTTCTTTCATATTCTATTTTATTTTAGGAGGGTTTTTTTTTCTTTACTATTATTACTTCCTGTACCAAGAAACAAAATACATTCTAAACACCTTAACAATAAATTTAAAAACACCCATATTCAGTTTGAGGGAATGGTTTAAACAAGTCAATTCAAATAGGATGGAGGTAGTTTTGTGTGTGTGTGTGTGTGTGTGTGTGTGTGTGTGTGTGTGTGTGTGTGTGTGTGTGTGTGTCTTGTTTGTTTGAAGGAAGAAGCATGCGTGCCTTATTTGTAACATATGCCAATATTTGTTTCAATTAGTTGTTAGCCTGAATGACCCACTTTCCTAATAATTCTCTGTTAAGTGCTCCATTACTTTTGAAAGGACATCTCGGTACCTAAGTTCAGTTGAGAGAATTCCAGCTCAAATCAATTTTCTCTGAAACTTTAAGTAATGTTACACAGAAAGTCCCCTCATGGATGGATTTCATAAGAAGCAAGAGGCTCTTCTGGAGTCGTGAATGCCCAGGTGCACAAGCATGTCTGAAAAAGCATGCCATTCCACATTTAGGTAGCTAGCATGTCTTTTGCTTTGTTAACCATTGTAGGTAGGCTGACCGGAACTAACAACCACCCTTCTATATATGTTTTTTTGAGGATGGACCAGAACGCTTAGAACTAGGGATTCATATAGAATAATTTACAGCAGGGGTGTCAACTGTACAGCCCATGGACCAGATCCAGCCTGAAGAGCCAGTGGGTTTCTAAAGCGACCCTATGCACTGCATAGGGCATGTGTTGGCATCAGTACCAGCTCTGGTCCCAGCCCAGTGCGCTGCATGCAGCACAGAGGGTCAGCCTTAGGCACATGCAGCAGGCAGCATGCTGGCACACATCATCAGTCTGGAAAGTGATCTGGACTATCCCCAGAGCCACTGTGCAGGGCCAGTCTGGCAGGGTACCACATGCAGCCTGTGCCCTGCCCCCCTGGTGCTGCATGTAGTCCTAGGTACAGCCCACACATTGAGTGGAGAGGGAACTCTGGAGCAGGGCTGGCATGCATAGCATTCAGAGTGCCAGTACCATATTGGGCTAGAGTAGTCAAGGTGTTTTACTTGCTTGCTGGCTAGTCCAAAAACCCTTGTGTTCAGAGCGTCTGTGATGCCCAGTCTCTAAAGCCCATGCAGTCCTGTTGAGTTCTATTTCTATGACTGTGTGCTGAAAGGAAAGACAGGGCTTGTAATTAAATGCAGCCTACAGCAGAGAAATGAGCCACAGCTGACTTCTGGCATGAAGGACTGGCATGTGCACTAATTATATCATGATGGAGCACTCTTGTAGACATGTCACCACTGCTTTCAGTACAAATACTGCAAATAGGTAAGTGTATAGGAAAGAAAAACTGAGGCTGCTAACTCCCTAGTTCTTCAGATTATGACCCAATTAGTGGTGTGATTCATGGTGATGAGACCAAACTGCAACCTTTTATCCAACATGTGAACTGCAGTAGTTGCCATTAAATTGAGCCCAATTCCAGTAAACAGTATAAAATGCATGCCACTACCTCAGCTTTCACCTTTAGTAGAGACATTATGCTTTCTCTCCTTCCTGTTTCATCAAGGAACCCAAAATGGCTTTTTTTGCCAGCAATGTCTGCATCCTATTCCTCCAACCACTGCGTTCCCCATCTATTACAAGCCCACCTTAGGCTGGTGTAGTGTCAGATTTTGTTCCAGGTAGCCAGAGCATCTCCGTGTAAGGCTCAGCCTCTGGTTGCCTCAGGGCTTGGTCAGGGACCGTGCCCTGCTCCCCTTTTTTAGACTTCGATTTTTTTAAACCGATTTTCTCCCTGTGCTGCAAACTTACAGCACAGGGAACATTTTTTCATTCCTGCATGTGCCTCTTGCCCCGTCTCAAAGGGGATTGAGGTGGGGCAAGAGGCACATGCATACTTGTCTGGACACAGCCAGAGGTGATTATTAATTCCTCTCTGAGACAAGTTGTAATAATTACAAACAAAATCCTAGCTCCCACATAGGATGTTGTTTCCTTCCCTCACACTGAGGAGGCAAAGGCAATAGGAATCCTTCACTTCTTACCCCCTCAGTCAAGCATACTTTGGTTTATCTGAGGGCTGGACATTTCCTTTTGAGGTAGTGATAATGAGCTCTCCATAGCAATAAGGTCTTGAATATCAGGAAAAATCTCAATTGTTAAAACAATGAGACAGTGGAATAGACTGCCTAGGGAAGTTGTGGACTCTCCATAATTGGAGATGTTCAAGAAGAGCTTGGACAACCACTGGTCAGGGATGATCTGGGTTTAGCTCTGCCTATGTTCTATGGGTATTTCCCATTCCTCTGGGTTTTGCTGGTTGCAGCACAGGCCTGGAAGGGAATGTGCTAATGCTCCTGATGGGATTCAAAGTTAGAGATTCCTGGCTAGAGGGTCTTGTCCCTCCACTCAGAATCAGACTGATCATCATATTTGGGGTCAGGAAGGAATTTTACCCCATGGTCATATTGGTATGTACTGTAGCAGGTTTTGCCTTTCTGTGTAGTGGGGTGTGGCCCTCTACCTGGGGTTTCTTGAGTGTATATTAACAACTTTTGCAGAAACAGGGCATTTTCTGCCATGATCACCCAGCTTTGCTTGTCGCAGTTCAATATTTTTTGTCTTGTATACTGTTGCAGGGCTGAGTGTAGTTTTACTGAGAGGTTAGATTATGGATTTGGCAGGGGCTGGAACTAGATGACCTCTGGAGGCCCCTTCCAACCACACTTCTCTATGATTCTGTGAAATCAACATGGGGAAAATAGACACCTTCCTGTCTATTTCAAACTCCCTGCAGATGTAGGGAGAAATTACTACAGTGGTTACACTCCGGACACACTTTTTTGCCACCATTAGGTCTAGAAGCTTAGTTTAGGATTACTTTAAGATGACTACACGTGGATTTGGTGACAGATAAATAGAGTGATGTTTCTTGTGGTCAGAAAGGCTGATATCTAACCCAAGAAGCAGAAAAAAGGAGGACTAAGGTTAGGTCAGAACTCGTGTGTGGCAGGCTTACTGGCAGCAGCCTGGCTTGCTAGCTTGAAAAGCTCAGAGTGATTGATGGGACATTCCCCATCAATCAGGAAAGGCAAAGGGAGAGGCTTGCCTTGCCCCTACCTAGGGGCGAGGTGAAGAGCAGGACCTGAGAGGTAACTAACACCCCCTTTCTCTGATTGGTCTGTTTCCAATTTGGGGGTGGAGCCTCTGATAGGTGTAAAAGGCAGAGTGCCTTGGCATGGGCAGCTGCAACGAGGAACAGAGAAGAGGACTAAGAAGAGCTGGCAGAGCAGGCCAGCAGGGTGGAGCAGTTGCCCCAGAAGAGCCTGAAGAGACATGCTGGGTGGGGAGTGGAAAGTGGCTGTATTCCCCAGCCCTGCCATGGGGGAGCGCATTGGCAGTGCACAGCCGGTGCATGGAGGGTCCAGGTCCTGGAGATGCAGGCGGCAGCTTGGGGCTCCAACCCCTGCATAAGGCACAGCTCATGGTGCACAGATCAGTGCACAGAGGGCCTGGGAGTGGGCCAAGGCCTTGGAGTTTCAGGCAGCAACTCAGGTCTCCCACCTGGCATGAGGCTGGGCACATGGTGTACAGGTCAGTATACAGAGGGCTGAGAGAGTCCTACGGTGCAAGAACGGTGCACAGGACCAGAAGTGGGTCAAGAGCAGGGAGGGCTTTGAAGCAGGTGAGGGCCCCCTTCCCAGGGGGGAGGTGCCTCACCCTGGGAGTCATGAGTTGCCCAGAGGTGTTGTGAGTTTCCCAGGAAGGGAATTTCCATAGGGGAGGAGGGCTTTCCCCTATGGCAAGCAGTTGCATTATTTAAGTTGGTTAGAGGGGCAGCTGGGGTATCAGGGCTCCCCACTCTCTTCCTCTTATGTGGGGCCACCCTTTTCCTGGGACACTGCCATCATTTTAAATATAACTTATTGGTTTTCTTCATTCACCCTGGGTCCTGCACCTCAAACTTTGTGAACGGTACGCCTCAAGCTTTGTAATCTCTGTGCACCATTAGAGTGTAAGACTGCATAACGTTTGATGAGACTCCTTTTTCTGATTACTTGCTCCGTCACCTGTGTACAGAGTATTTGCATAGATTTGTACATATACTGCCTACAGTGCCTATATCCTCTGTATATATGTCCTATTTTAACTTTCTTATCTCTTATTAAATTGTATATAGTTAAGCCTCAATATGTGTTGTGGCTCTGCTCTGTAGGGTGAGGAGGGGAGATGTGCCCAGCCAAGCAATATGCCTCCCACAGTGCACCTACACCCATTAACATCCCTTCATTTGGAGAGGGGGTTCATCTCTGAGTACTACCCGGGTTACATGTATATGCATTCATCACATTCTCTCTTTCCCTGTCCTTCCTGCTCAGAACTCTAGGTGGGAAATCCCTGTAGCCTGGAACCATTTATACTGAGATTTTTTCCCCTAAAATTTTTATTTATTTTGTTGCATCATACAATATAACATAATCTATTTAGTTTGGAAATGCAGTCTGAGGAAATCCCCATGGAAATGCAGGGTTTTTCCATTGTTAGACTTCTCAGTCAATGAAACATAACTTCTAAAAAAATTTCAGAGCACTGTACATTGAAGAAATTTTTCAGGTTCCCTTGCACACTTTTTAAAACATGTCCACATTATGCCTCTTCCAGCAGAATCCTTAGCTTGGAAAAGTGGATTAATCCTATTGAATAAAGGATACAGTGGTTTTAGACTGGATCTTTTCTAAGGGCTCAGTTTACTGTAATCAGTAGCTGCAGAAGAAATTCTGCTGCCCCTTAACTCAAGACAAGGTTATCTGAAAGGCACCTGATTTCAGGAAATGCATTTTGAATATACATCTTTCCATTACTTCTCTGCTCTGGTTCTGTGTGCAAAATAAGAAATATACTTATGATTTCTTTAGGTTTGACAGTTAGTATCACAAGTGAATTGAAATCATTCAAGTATTTTTAATTGCTATGTTTGCTTTTCAATGCAAATCACATATGATCTCAATTCCTGTAGACTAAGCAGCAGCAATTAGATGATACATGATTTGGGATGTTGGAATTCGGCAAAATGGGGCAGATGATTTCAATGAAACCATGAATGTTAGTGTGCCACAATCATAAATTAGAAAGATATGATTCATTAAATATTACAAATTAGACATACAAGCAAGATAAAAAATACATTTGGAAGCAGTGTACACTACTAAGTCAGAAACATGAATATTTAATTGAATACACTGGCAGGACTAAGTTTTTTTTTTACCACCAGCTGATGAATCTTCCTATGTACAGCAGCACTGAGGAGTGGTTTTGACTTTTAGCCTAGATACATGGCCTGAAGATTGCAGACCTCATTACAATGTGAAATTATTATGATCATAAAACGATACTAGCAGTTATTGTGCAGAAAGCTGAGATATTTCAAAACCAGTGACCTGATTGCAAAATTTAATGCTTTTGGGAGTAGTCCCTATGACAACTATGGAGTCTCAGGGATAACGTACAGAAAATTAGCCTTTGATAAATCTTTAACTGCAACACTTTAGACTATACGTATTCTGTGGCCATGACTTACAATTGTCTGAGTAGTATCTTACAAGCCCCTGCTAAACATGCAATACAAAGCTCAGTGGGATTTGAGGTGCGATCCCCACAATCCCACTTTTTGCCATGCCACACATGCATGGTAGGGGGGCATGACTGTGTGCTCATCAAGCTTCAGATCCCATCACACCTTATTGCCAGTGGAGGGGGAGTTTGGGATCTTGATCCCGAGCTCCCCCTGCACAGGCTCCTATGACTGGGAGACCTGTCATCTGATGGAGCTCCCAGCTGTGGGAGTAAATGGTGCATGTCCATGGCTGGGAGCCTGGCTCAGCTGGTGGTTTCCAGCCTCAGGAGGTATGGTGCGCCTCCACAGCTGGGAACCAAGACCAGCTGACAGGATTCCCTGGTGAGCCCCAGCCTAGCCTCATGTTCAATTAACAGTGTAATAGAAACCAGCCACAAAGTATTACACATATTTTGTTTGTTATTCCTTGTTTTATCACACCGTTACTAGCATTAATGGGTAACTACTAAAGACATGGTTAACTGATTAATCAGGTTTTAAGTATATCAAGTGCCAGGAGCCACTTTGGAAGAAATTTCCCATCCCTCCCTGCCAAAATGGGTACTAGTTGATTAGGGAATTATATCTATAATGGAGAAAAGGGAGAATCTGGCCTCTGATAAAACGTTTGAGAAATATTTGCTGAAATCTGAATGTGCAAATGCATTAAGAGGACAGTACTTGCTAGAAATAAAGACTTGTGCTAAAATAAAATTGTTTCCAAGAAAAGGCCTGGAGGCCGCCTACCTCAACAAAGCTGGCTGTGGAGCTGAGGGTGAGAAGTCCTGTCAGAATTCTCCCTGCAAAACACATGTAGTCACTAGGGTCTTCCCTAGGGCATAGTGGTTGGAGGGGAAGGAAGAACAGACATCTGAGTTTCCTTTCCTTTCTTAACATAGCTGATGGGAACTGCAGAGGCAGATGATTCTATGTAGGGATTGGGGAGTTAAGGAGAGCTTAGACCGCCCATTAGTCTCACAGATTTGCAACGTGAGAAAACAACTGAGGACAGCCAGGTTGAAAACACAGAGAAACCACATGAGCAGTCAATGATTAAAACAAATTTAGTCTCAAGAATTGAAAGCTGGCTTGGGTACACTGGAATATATACATTGTCTTCCTGTTATTTCCATGGACATCTGACAATGGCCTGCATCACTTGATCACAACACAGGTCACAATGCCATGTCACAAAGAGACAAATAAGAAATGCACTTACAGTTCCACCACAAGAAGACTATATTGTGCTAGTTCTTCAGCTCTCATAGGAAATTGCTGAGCTTTTTTTATGAGCACATCTGCATCACATCTGAATTTCTAAATAACTTGAAAGGAAATAAAGCACAGCATTAACCCATGTGAGACTATAAATCTGTGGCTCTTTAGCAAATGAATTTTAAATGCTTCATCTGTTCTACACAGGAGCAACTATTTTGATATCACTTTTTTATATACATGTTCTGAAAAAAACTGATATATGCAAGTTAGTTTATTAAACTAACCCTATATTTTGAGGTACTGTTTATCTGTGAATAAGGATTTATTTTTACCAGTTGGGGAGGATATAACTGATCACTAACCATAAATAACGATAGCCAGCACAGTTTTGTCATGGATAGATCTTGCCTGACCAATCTCATCTCCTTCTATGACCAGGTGACGCATCACCTGGACAAGGGAGAAGAGATTGATGTCATATACCTGGACTTTAAAAAAGCCTTTGATCTGGTGTCCCATGACCTCTTCATGGAAAAATTGGCCAACTGCTACACCACAGTACGATGGCTGGGAAATTGGCTCCAAGGTCAGACCCAGAGAGTAGTGGTTGATGGCAGCGAGTCATTATGGCTACTCCATAACCAGTGGTGTCCCCCCAAGGCCAGGGGTGGGCAAAATACGGCCTGTGGGCTGAATGCAGCCCGCCAGGCCATTCTATCTAGCCTGCAGGGCCCCTAAAAAATTTAGAAAATTAATATTTATCTGTCCCTGGCTGCCTCTCATGCAGCCCTCAATGGCTTGCCAAAACTCAGTAACCGGCCCTCCACCCAAAATAATTTCCCACCTCTGCCCAAAGCTCTGTCCTTGGACCGGTTCTCTTCAACATCCTATCAACAATGTGGACATTGGTGTCAGAAGTGCACTGGCTAAGTTCACTGATGATACTAAACTTTGGGGCGTAGCATCCACAGCTAAGGATAGACTAATGATCCAGGGTGACTTGGATAAGCTTAGTAAGTGAGCGGACACAAACCTGATGACATTCAATACTGATAAATGCAAGGTACTCCACCTTGGGGAAACAAAACCCACAGCATGCTTATAGGCTTGGAAGTGCTGTGTCTGCTAGCACCGCTGCTGAAAGAGATTTGGGGGTCATGATTGACCACAAGATGAACATGAGCCACCAATGCGATGTCACAGCTGATAAAGCAAACAAAACCCTAGCTTGCATTTATAGATGCTTCTCAAGCAAATCTCAGGATGTCATCCTCCCACTGTACTTAGCCTTGGTGAGGCCGCATCTGGTGTACTGCATCCAATTCTGGGCTCCGCAATTCAAGAAGGATGTTGAGAAGCTTGAGAGAGTCCAGAGGAGAGCCACATGCATGATCAGAGGGCAAGAGAATAGGCCTTATGAAGAGAAGCTGAGATCCATGAGACTCTTCAGTCTGGAAAAGTACAGGCTCAGGGTAGCTGCCTATAAGTACACAAGGAATGTCCATCAGGATCTGGGAGAACATCTGTTCACCAGAGCACTCCAAGGAAAAGCAAGGACCAACAGTCATAAACTCCTACAAGACCATTTTAGGCTGGACATAACAAATTTCTTTACTATCTGAGCCCCCAAGACCTGGAATAGATTCCCTCCAGATGTGGTGCAGGCACCTACTCTGGACTTATTCAAGAAACGCTTGGATACTTATCTTGCTGGGGTCCTTTGACCCTAGCTGACTTCCTGACCCAGGGTAGGGAGCTGGGTTTGATGATCTTTGAGGTCCCTTCCAGCCCTAATGCCTATGAAATCTATAAGTATGTAGCATAGTACGTACAGATATATATTGGTGATGCATCATTTCAGGAGTACCCGACAGTATTGTATATAGATATAAAATATCTATTTTGTTAAATGAATGTATGAACAGTAAAATGAATAGAATATTTATCTCTGATACCTAAATTGCTCATTTGAAGCCTTTTAAAGTTTGGGGATTTTTGTAACGGCAATGTTGAAGTTATGTCTTTTTCATATGAGGTGTCTTACCTTTTTCAAAAACATTAATTCTACATTAGCAAAGATTTCTGGTGAGAGTATAAGACTTCAGATTCTTGGCTTGTATAAACTGGCATAGCTCCATTGACATTAGTGGGGCCAGTACCAGAGCAAGTGAGGGTGAGTGGGGCAACTGCCTTAGGCACCGAAGTGAAGGGGCACCAACAAGCTCTTCCCAGCCAGGGCAGAGTGTGGGACAGAGCCTAGAGCGGTTCATTTGTGGGGGTGCAGGGACAGGGGAGGGAGGCTCCTGCCACTGTGTGCACTCCTGGGCAAGCGCTGGGGGGAGGTGTGCCCCCCAGATCTATGCACGGGGCAAGGGCGGGCTGCTGCTGCGGATTTGCCCTGGGCACCAAACTTCCTTGTTACGGTAGAGTGGGGCTACCATGCCACCTAAATCAACTAAGAATCTTGCCCAAGAAATGGAAATACTATTTCTTCTAGGAAGCAGTGGTTACTTGCTACTGTTGGAGACAAGATAGGGTGCTAGATGGATCTTCAGTCTGACTCAGGACAGTAAGTCTTACGTAGAGGAAATGCCTGCAAGTGCACCAAATGCTAAAAGAAGCATTTATCCCAACACTACCCAACAGTTGTTAGTATTATTTATATGGAGTTAACAAATAAAATCAATAATTTCTTAGAAGTTATTATGTAATATTTTTATCTGCACAGTTCAATGCAAGTGTTAGCAAAATTATCATTCTCAACTAATGAAAACATCAACTTCATAATATAATATTACAACAAAGTTATAGCAAGTGAACTATGATAATTTTTTTTTGAACTGGCCAAGTCAGTATAAAGTTGACTGAAGACAACTTGTGTAGTCCAGTAGAATTTTAATTTAAAATAAACAAACCATAACTTTAAGCTAAAATTTTTTTTCGCAAACATTTGTTAGGATCTTTCAATTGTGGATGCCAAAAGGAGACATGATACCCTGACATGCTCAAAGCTAGTATCTGGGTATCTCACAAGTAGTTTGGAGGAAGCAGGAATAGAAGGGAAGGGAAGATTTGTCCCTTGGGCTACAGGCATGCCTATAGTCTGAGGGAAGATCAAGCTCAGAGGTTATGAATTTAAGTGCCAATGTTTTTTACAGCCCTATTAAAAAATCTGTTACAACGTAACATTTTGTTATTGTTATCTATTTGACAATCTGTTCTGGAAGCAGGAAATTCTGACACAACAACAACAACTCTTATTTTGATTTCTCTGTGTACTACAGCAACTTACGTCCAAACCAGCTCTGATTTTTATCTCATTTTTATCTTTAACTGGGGTTTGCAGTGACATTAAAAAAAGCCACAGTGGCTTTGCAGACTTGATTTACAACTTCACTATAATATCTGAACTAAGGCCTTTACTTTCTTGTGCTTCCTTATGAGCATATGAAGAGCAGGACAAGCCTTCCTTTGTTCTGTTGCAGTTCAAAGCCCATGCTGCTCAAGACTTCTAAAAGTGGGAATGGATTATAGATTGTAGGAGCCATTCTAGTCATTACACCTTGAAGAATGAAAGTAGCTGTAGGGTGAGTAACTATTCTTTCTTTTTTGAGTACTTGTCATTGTGAATCCTATCATGGATGACTCATGAGTAGTCTTATTTCTGAATAGTAGGAAAAAGAGGTTTCAATTACAATACTCAAATAGTGGCTCATGTACCACTTCTCCAAACTTGGTATTTGATCCAGTTGTCATGTCTAGGGCAAAAGTCAGTGGGCTGCTCCATTTTGCAGCCTCACACATGTTGGAAACTGGCATAGACTCATAGATATTAGGTTGGAAGGAACATCGAGTCCGACCCCCTGCCCTGGGCAGGAAAGAGCGCTAGGATCAGATGACCCCAGCCAGGTGCTTGTCTAGTCTCCTCTTGAAGACCCCCAGGGTGGGGGAGAGCACCACCTCCCTTGAAAGCCCATTACAGATTCTGGCAACCCTTACCGTGAAGAAGTTCTTCCTAATGTCCAACCTAAATCTGCTCTCCATCAATTTGTGACCATTGTTCCTAGTTACTCCAGGGGGTCCCCTAGTAAATAGAGCATCTCCTATTCCCTGCTGCCCTCCCCTGACAAGTTTATAGGCAGCCACAAGATCACCTCTCAGCCTTCTCTTGCAAAGGCTGAAGAGATCTAGGTCTCTCAGTCTCTCCTTATAGGGCCTTGCCTGTGGGCCTCTGACCATAAGAGTGGCCCTCCTCTGAACCCTCAAGATTCTCCGCATCCCTCTTGAAGCACAGCACCCAAAACTGGACGCAGTACTCCAATTGCAGCCTGACCAGTGCCACATGGAGGGCAAGCATCACCTCCCTGGACCTACTCATCATGCATCTGCTAATGCATGATAAAGTGCAGCTAGCTTTGTTGATCACTTCATCACATTGATGATTCATGTTCATCCTGGAGTCAGCTATGACTTCAAAATCCCTTTCTGCTGAGAAGGTCATTCCCCAGCCTCTAAGTGTGTTGGAGGTTCTTTTTGCCCATGTGCAGCACTTTGTACTTGTCTTTGTTGACCTGCATCCTGTTTTGTTCTGCTCATTTTTCCAACCTGTCCAGATCCACCTGGATCCATTCCCTACACTCTGGTGCATTAACTTTGCCCCATAATTTGGTATCATCTGTGAACTTGGACAGGGTGTTCTTGGATAGGCATGCTCCTGAATGAGGCTAAAGATGCCAACTAGTCTGGTAGAGCATACTTTGAGATTTTTGGAGAGCCTTGCCAGCTAGCTGATAGCAGGTAGGAAAACATTAAGGGATCCATTTAGAGAGCTTTCATAGCAAGACAGCTGGGTCTTGGCAGAGGCTAGATGCAGCCACAAAGAAGAAAGAAAACAGTTTGAAATAATTAGTCCTATTACTGTAATAAAAGAAACACCAGGGATGTCCAAAATATATGTTCAAGAGATGGAGATTGAGAGGGTACCTGATTAGTTCAGCTGCAAGTCCAAGATAACCTTTAGAATAAATTCGGGTTCCTACCTCAGCAACATACATTCTTCAATAGGAAGAAGGTAAGACAGTTTGATTATACATGCTGATATGATGGTCATCAAAAAAACACTGCTTTACCCTCAAAATTGTCTTTCTGTCTGCAGTGCTGACCTGCCCAAACTGTCAAATAGGACTACATGTTCAGGTACAGAATAAGGCTGCTGTTAATTCAGAGTCATTAATGGTTCCTATGAAGCTGGGAGGGAGAATATCCTGTCTAGCTAGGAATCTTAGCTGAGAGAAAAGAGAAATGTTCTCTTGGGCTATTTCAGTGTCCTGTTATGACCAGCATCTGGTCTGGTTAAGACTGAGTCTATAGCTCTTTAATAATCGAATGAAGTCACATTTGCTTGAAATTTATGGAGGTTCCTAAACATGAGGCCAGAATGACCCAGCTCAGATCAAAGGCAGGGCAGCACTAAAACCCAGCTGCTCCTTTTCACTGCTACTTCTCCATGCCATCTAGCCACAGTGCAATGCAGAAGGGACCAAGCTCACTGGCCATAGATTGTTGACCTCTGCTATAGAGAAGAAGCTACAGGGTAAAATGTGGAACTGGTTGAAATAACTGTAGGCAATGACCTCCAGCACTTGTCTTCTTTTTATAAAAGAACTAAAGGAGGACAACAAGGATGATTAGTGGTATGGGGGGCTTTCATATAAAGAGGGGCTAGGCCTATTCAGTTTAGAAAAGA
This sequence comes from Crocodylus porosus, assembly GCF_001723895.1. Classification (NCBI taxonomy): domain Eukaryota; kingdom Metazoa; phylum Chordata; order Crocodylia; family Crocodylidae; genus Crocodylus; species Crocodylus porosus. The sequence goes on along the minus strand of NW_017728950.1, from coordinate 6,427,160 downwards.
GATGCTTGAGGGGGAACATGATAAGTGTTTGCACTATACTAAATGATGAAGAGAAAGTAAATAGGGATTAATTATTTACTATCGCTCACAATGCAAGAACTAGGGGTCACAAATTGAAACTAGTGGGTGCATCTACATGTGTGCTTTACTGAGGAGTAAACTAATTAGCTCCACAGTAAAGAGTCACTGTCTACACGTGCACCAGTATTAGGGTGCAGTAAACTAATTAACTCTGCCATAACACAGTACTGTTGGGGACTGTACTGTCTTATGGCTGAGTACGTAACTGCTGAGATGCATGTGTAGGCAGTGACCAGGCAGGGGCAAGGTTCCTGCCTGCTGCTTAGCCACATAGCTCTGCAGATTCAGCACCTCGTGCCCTAGCCAGCCTCTCCACTGCCACCTGGAGTCCAAGGCTGACACCCTGTGCCCCGTCAGGCTGGGCATGCTCCACTCCAGCTCAAATTGCTGCTGTTCTGGGTGCATATGTAGACACTGCACCTGGGAGCAGTTTACTGTGGCTCAAACAGCTCCTGAGTTTATTTGCTTCACCTTAATTTCACATGTAGATGCACCCAGTAGCTAGTAAGTTTAAAACTAATCAAAGGAAGTTCTCTTTCATGCAGCATGTAATTAAAGTGCCACCCGATATGGCACTCTTGAATCTCCCAAAGGGAAGGAGCTCTGGGATACAATTAAGGAATGCAAATTAAGGCGGCCGAAACAGTCCTGCAGGTAGCATTGGGCACATCTTATGCTATGGCCCATCTAAGGGCCAATCACTGCCACCAGATGTTGAAGAACTTGACAGCCAGATTTAAAAATGGTTGGACAAATTCTTGGAGGAAAGTGGCATCAGCAGATTTGAGCATTAGGGATATAGCCGCTGAATCAGAACTTCCTAGACATTAAGGGCATACGTGCCTTTATGTGCTTCAGAGTGCAGGGTGCTTCAGCATTTAAATTAGAGTGGCTTTGGGGACTCGTTCCTGCCAACATTTTGAAATTCAGGAACACTGAATACATGCGGTGCTGAGGCTTCTGGAGCATTCTAATTAGATTAATGAAGTCTGTTCCAACATGTTCTAATTAGAACATGTCAGAGAAGGCTTCAGGCATGTGTATAGGTGTCCTAAATGCTGGAGGCTGCAAGTAAAACAGGAACAGTGGAAAAAGCCCTGGTCACACCCAGTTCACTCTCTCTTTTGATATCCACCCTCCCCCACTGTGTGACATAGGATACTGGGCAAGATCAACCTATGGTCTGACCCAGTAAGTGACAATTATGTCCTTACTAGCAAATTACCTGTTAAGAATGATGTGGGGGCAGGGGGGACAGGATGTAGTGCTGCCACCCACCACCCCACACCGATGCCGCATCCCAGGACCCGAGGTGGGGAGCTTGCATGGAATGCCACCACCACCCACTGCCCCATGCAGCTGCCACACCCCCCCACTCTGCAGGTGGCCCCAGATCACCCTCCCACTCCATGTTCAGTCCCACACTCTCCCCACCCCATACTCCCTGCACCCCCAGCATGGGACGGTGGGTGCCCACTGCCATCCACTGCGCCGCAGTGCCACCACTCCATGTCCGGCCATGTGTAATCCACCCCACTCCATGTCTGGCCCTGCACCACCCCCTGCTCTGCATCTGGACCCACGCCCCTCCACTTCCCCACACCCACCCTGGGCCCCCCCCTCCAGTGTGGGGTGATGGGTGGTCACTGCCACCCAGCATCCTACACTGTCACCACTCCACATCCGGCTGTGCGCCACCCTCCCCCCCCACTTCGCATCCAGCCCCATGCCATCCTCTCCCTTCCCCCCACTCTGCGTCTGCCTGGCCCACTCCACTGGAGCCAAACCCAACCTGTCGTTCTTGATGGGCATTCTTTACGCAACACTGGCTGGAGCCATGCCCCACCGGGAGCCACACCCCCCAAAAACATTATGGACAGACAGACACACGGACAGATGGACTAAGCCCTTTATATAGCTAGAATGATCTCTAAAATGCCATGATCAAGTGTGCCCAGTGCATTGGAGTAAGATGGCTTCTGAAGGTTGTGTTTTCTGGCCTGGTTCTGATACGACCTGGCATTCTGTTAAGTTTGGTGATATAACAAAAAATGTGGGGAGTGTTGTGAAAAAAGAGAAAGGCTGACATTTTCTGTTGTACCTCAGTATTTACGGCTAGAATTTCAGGCTGTCTGAGCTGATAAGATGTTGGTTGTGCTGACTGGAATTGAGGTCGGTTTGTGATTCTAATCTGTGCGGTAAACCCTCTGGGAGCCCAGAATGGATTTTGAGTCTTTTAAGAAATGCAGAGCACTGTCATTATGCTTGCTAAGTACTTCTACATCTTCAAAGAGTATGGGCACAATCATGAGCTGCATTGCTCTTTGGACATGCAGTGCTTGAAGACATCATGCTCTGCATCAGTACCACGCTAGTCATCCATGTTTGGGCCCCAGCAGAAGATGCACCCTTTGCAACCTGCATGATTATTTCAGCCACCTTAATTTACATTCTTTAATTATATCCTAGAGCTCCTTTCCTCTGGAGGAAAGGTCTCACTAGTCTCAGGTTAGCTAGTCAGACTTTTCCAGTCATACACAAACAGCTGTAGGAGGGTAAAGGAATATGCTTTTTGTCAAAAAGCTCAATATTTTTGGAGTCTTTGCCTCCATGGATACTTTTCCTTGATTTATATTTCTCTTGTGTCACTGACAACTTAGGAACCTGGCTTGGAGCAAACACATTAGTACTTAATCCATGGTGGAGTGACTTAGTAATGTATCTCTATCAGTTTTGCTGTGGATGTTATCATATCTGGCATCTGGACCCAGACTTTAGCCATGTCAAACACTATCTAATTTATGAGAAGAGCAATCCTAGATGAGCCAGACAAGATTACCAAATAGCTTGTAAGATTTCACCAGACAAGTATCTACATTTTGGGAAGCCATCTTTTCCTAGCCTGATGACAACTTCACAGTTTACTTTGGGGTATAAACTTAAAATCTGGCATTATAACCAACACTTTTTTGTTGGGAATGATAGGTATACTCAGTTTATGGGACTCTCCTAAACAGAAAATTCACCTGCTTTGTGGACATAGGAAATTAAACATAGAGGGCAGTACTCAGGTTGACATAAATCACAATAGTCATATGTCAAAGATTCAGAAGAGTTCCAAAGATCTATGAAAGGTTTAGAAAAAGCTAAGAACTGGCCACTCTGTCTTGTTGCTCTGGGCGGTAAAAGAAAATAGAAAGAGGGCCATGACCAACCTGCCATTTATGCCCCCACATGTGAGCATGAGAAGACACAGATTGCCTACATAGCCTCGATAGTCTGCTATTAAAAATAAAAGCCTCTGGACTTGTATACATAATGGGATCTACATGGATACATACTTTAAGAAGAAGCAATGACATTTCCATTGATTCATTTACTAATTTTTAACAGCCTTTACCATAGGGGCAACTAAAAATACAGTTAAAATAGTTTCCCACCCCTTCATTAATGGCTGTGAGTTTAAATTTGCATTTCCCCCTTTTTTCTTTTCTTTGTTGCTATGAGAAATACAGTCAATTTCTCCTAAGCCTGAAAACACTTAAATATCTACAGCCTTTTGTAGTCCCACAGAAATCATTTTGAAAACAACTACTAATGTGCTGTCAAAAGCACTTAGAAATCAGGAGGAAAATAGATTTCTAATCTTTCAGTAATACTAGTCTTTAGTATTGCTTAAAAGATAAGAGTAGGCAAAGCATTTTTAGACAAAAGTGATTAATTAAGTCAACAGTGTCCTTTTACAAAATATACTTTTGTCTGAAATTTTCTTAACTACTGTTGCTACGGGAACACTGTGCATTACCATAACTGAAAGAGATGGGAGGAAAAAAAGTCTTCACCATTTTTTAATTCAATACATCAGATTGACCACTAAATCCATTCATCTCCTCTCAGAGTGCAAATTTATTTGCAGTGTTACTTGACAATACCCAATATAAGCTACACACTTGAGCACTTCAGAAAACAAGCAAGTTATTTAATCAATGGAGAAAGCAGTTTATTAAGGGAGTTAGTTCTGCCTATCACCATGTTTTTCTACAAACAGTTTCAATCGTATGCCTCAATGAACTAGGTAAAATTAGAATTTGTTAGTATATTAGATCGCAGATCCTTGATCTTGAGTCAAAATCACAGGCAACTTTTCAGGCAGCATTTTCCAGTTTATACACCCAGAAAACAGGGTCACAGGCTAAGCTCCAATATGTTACCCAGCTTCTTCATGTCATGTAATCTGTCCATCGTAACCCCGGAATAGTCCCAGAAAGAAGCAATCTTGTTTCTTGGCAATCTAGTGCAATACTAGCACGTTGACTAATGCTCCTCAGTGAAACATAGTGGACAACAGTCTTGTGGATTTTTAGCTTTGAAAACAAGCCAGCTATTCATCATCTCTTTCCTGGCCTTAATGCCATATTGGCTAAGATTTCAAATAATGTAACGATTCAGTAAATTGCATTTTTAAATGATTTACCATTGTCCTGAAGCCCTTGATAGCTTCTGCTGCAAAGTACCAGCTGTTGAACACATCTCAACATGTACTCAGTGAGAAGCTTTCTAAACAAAAATGTCTTTAAAAAAATTTAGATTGTGAAAAGAACCTAAGTGGCAGATCCGGTCAGGAAGTGGCTCGAGATTTCTAGGTTGTGGTGGTAATATTTGCAGTGATACTTTCTCAACTTTTTTGTTTTTCTGCCCACTGAATCTACGCTACTGTGTCCAATATTGGCTCAAAATTATGTGTAGATTCAACTGGAACAAATATGGCCCACTGTGTGAGTATGCAAGATGCCATATATCAGAGATTACTATACTACAGTCTTGAGGATGCTGCAGTGATTTCAAATTGAGGCGTATGCCTTCCTGTTTCTGCATTGCTCTAACTTCATTCTGTAATGCCACAAGCCTCACAGGAACAACAGTACATTATGAACCTGCTATCCATCTTGTACGAGTAAGATTATATATATATATTGTTTTAATTCAGAATTTTTTTCAGGTGAAGTCTTAGAAAAGGGAAAATTATTTGCAACAAATTTTTAAAAATTGAGTGATTCTGTAATTCTGTTCATTCCAGCTTGTGCTCTTCTCATAACCACCAGGGATTCCTCAACCCTCTCAAAACATCTCAGGTTTTTCTTCTCGTTGTTTAACAGTCTCATCTGAACATTACCCCAATAAACTATGGAAATCAGCTAGGTTGGAAACAAAAAAAGCTGAGCAAAACCTGGGATTCACTTCTATGGTGTATCAAACCATCACACCGTACTTAATTAGCCTGATAAAACTAATACAGTATGAACTATCCTGTGGAATCATATTAAGAACGAGGGCTTAATGTGTAAGACTCATTGCTTTTAAAGGTCAATTTGTGATGCACGTATAAAATCCATTTAATAGCTTTGTACTTCTTATACAGCAATTATAAAGATGAATAAAGGATTCCCAAAGACTGAAACAGTGATTCTGATTCTAGTTGATTTGAGCCTGGAACAAAGAATAAAACAGACAGCTTTTTACAAACAATCCTTTTGAAATAAAGGTCACAAATACTCTACATAATAAAACCTTTTACACGTTGTATTGATTGCAATTTCAAAAGCAGTTTAATATCCAGTAATTTATTTTGGAGAAGAGCATAGAAAGACAGTGAAAGACAGCCTGAGTTGCTGAACTCAATCTCCATCTACTGTAGGAACTGTGATGCACAATTCCCTTCATAAAATGATTGAACTCAATCTTAAAAATAGCTTTTTGGATCCCACTAACTCGGATTGGAACCTTGTTCCAGGAAATCACAGATCTCAGAGGGGACCTTCTTGTTAATTTCCAGCATATATTTATTTACGGCCAATTTATATACAAGACATGCATGCTGTCATCCCTGCTTTATGGTTCAGAAACATGGACTACATATGTTAGACACATCAAGAGACTGAACAGCTTTCACATGAGATGTCTGCATAAGATCCTGAAATTAAAAAGGGAAGTCAAAATACTAATCACAGAGGTGCAGGAGTGTGCAGGATTGACACACTTAGAAACCACTTTCAAAAAGAGGAGGTTGTGATGGCTCAGCCATGTCAAGAGAATGGGAAGAGACCATATCCCCAGGAATATTTTGTACAGCAGGAATTGAGATGGCTGTAGAAAATGGGGTTGCCCTTAATGGTAGTACCACAACAAGTGTAAAAAGGATATGAAGTTGTTCAACATCAATGTAGAAAGCTGGGAGAAGTGTGTAGAGTCCCATCTGATCTGGAGGGAATATCTGGCACTGGGTGCAGCACAACATGAAGCTGCTTTGATACAGAGGGCAGAAGCCAAGTGAGAAAGAAAAAAGAAGCATGCTGTAAACCTGGACTCCAGCTCAGAACTTACATGGATCCATGAAACTTTTAACAAGCTGCGTTGCTTGACTTGGGCTTGTCAGTCATAAATGGATTCATCAGGCACCTTTTCTGCATACACCATTATCCAGAGGAACGAGGTTTGCTTATCTAATATGCATTTGTAATTGTGCCAACATTGTCCTTTAACTTTAATACCTTGTCTCCTTCCCTTGTTTTTGTGAAGCTGGTATATTTATACTCAGCAGTTATATCACACCATAGCCAATGTTTTGCTAGGTTAAATAATCCAAGATCTTCTAGTGCAGTCTTTACAAACTCTTATTTCCCAGATTAGAATAATAACTCTTTTCTGCAGCTTTTCTGCTTCTTTACATCTTTCTTGAACATGGTTTACCAGATGTATTGCGTATGCCTTACCAGTGCCTCGCACTTCTCTTCTCTACTAAATAACTGACTGATATATCCCAGGATTAAAGTTGACTTTTTCACAACCCCATCACTCTGGGGCTGATAGGTAACCTATGGCCAACTACCATACCGAAGTCATTCTCCACCTCACTCAGCTGCAGATGATGACTTCTCAAATTATACTGTGTTTTTGTTACTAGTCCCCAAAAGCAAAACCTTGCATTTTATCTTTCTCTATTACTGTAGGACTCAATGTAATCCAGTTCTTCCTGTATGATACTTTGATCCTCCTCTCTATTAACAATCCTTCTATCTTTGTAAGTAGCAAATTTCAACAGAAGATTTAAAATGTCTGTTGAAATTTTTGTGTCAGGGACATTAATGAAGATATAAAACAAGTTGCATCCAAAAACCAGTCCTTAACGAACTCTGTAATCTCCATCCAGTCTGATATTTTCACCTTGAGCACTACTTGATTTACAGTTCCTATCCACCTTAAAGTTCTACCAATCTCCATCTTCTCCAGCTCCAGTAGTGGTTTCCCATGATGAAGTGCAAATAGATGCTATTGTATTCCTGTTGCCCAGTGTGACAGGGTGGCTGAAACACCCTATCATGAGACCATGAAGGATAAAACAAAGGAGATAAACTGACCGAAGGATGCTGAGAAAACTGTGGTGAGTCAGGGTGGGAAGGATACCACACCCTGACTAATTAAGGGAACCAGTTGGGGTCACAGCAGATCATAGGCTTCCTTGGTAAACCCAACTGCCAGGGTTCAAGCCTGAGATAGGGAAAACAGCACTGCCAAAGAAAAGAGTAAAAGTAGTGCTGAAAAGTTGAAGAGAAAACAGCTGGGTCAGGAAGGCAGTGAATCAGATGCTGCCATGGCAGACCCAGCCAGGCAAAAAGGAAATTTAAAGGGATGATGAGGGACTGTTAGGGGTCAGATGGAAAGAAGGGGAGATGAGGCAAGAAGATGGTGGAGACTGAGGAGAGACAGAACTGACCCTGGGGCTTAAAGGAAAGCTCCAGTTCCCTGAGTTACCTGGTAAAAGCCAGTGAAGAGGCTGCTCTGTTGGTGAGAGCCAGCACAGGAACAGAGAAGACTGCTCCATCAGTGAGTCAAGTTCTGGGGAGTGAAGATAACCACTCTGGGAACCTGGAGGAGAATGACGACACGGATGAGATTACACCCAAGAAGAGGAGTGAGTCCATCCGATCCTGAAGATAAAGGCAGGATTAGAATCAAGAAGTAGCTGTCTTGGGACTCATGCAGGGAAGAATGGGGCAAACAGCCAACCTAAGAGGAGGACCCCAGCCAAGAGGTTCATAAGATTGAGATTGGTTCCTCAGCATTAGAGGTGAACACTCCCAGAACATGTGATGTGGTTAGGGTAGAGTATGGGGTGGTGGAGCCCTGAAAAGCCAACTTCTTGAGCCTATAACTAAACCTTTTTTGTCTCCCAAGAATGTTTTGGCACCTCCCTCTCAAACACCAAAGGCGTGGCAGGACATTTTCTGAAGGACAAAACACTACTATCCCAGTGGAGAGAGAACTTGGCTCCAGGCAGCACACCACCAATCTCTTACACCTAGAAAATCAGTTGCCAAAGAAAGATACAAGTCTCTCTCCACCTTAGCAACCCTATAGTGTAAGTCAATAAAATATTACCATGTGTGAATTCATGTAGTATTGGGAGTTAATTGTACTGAATTACTACAAAATGTGTGAAAAAAGAATCAAGTGTCTGAGAAAATCATATAGCTTCCTGTATTATTTTGCAATTTGTATATGCCACATATCCTAAAGGAAAACTATTTTGAAGATACTTGGAAGGAGTTTTTAAAAGTGTTCTTGTGACTACTTTTGTATCTTTCTAATATTAAATCCAGGAACCTTAGTTACTAGGAATCTGAACCTACAGGTCTAACAGACAACCATAAAATGTCCAAAAATTGCCTTTATTTACATGAACATTTCACGAATGTAATTTCCATTATCCAAAAACTCTTCCAAGACTACAAACAACCATTAAATGACCACTGGGCACCTGGAAATCTCTATAATTGTATAAAATTCCCATTTTGAGCCCTCCATATGAGCAGAAACCAAATCCTAAATGGAATATTTCCCATCTTATGCTAAAGAAATTTTAAGGAGGATATACATATTTTGAGGGGGAGGAAAGATTCCTATCTGATCATTATAAAAGTGAACTATAAGAAAGTTAACAAGATGAGGTGTTAATAAAAATATTACAGTGGAGTCACATCTTACACTGGGGTTAGGTTCTAAAGTCAGCGTGTCAGGCGAAAATCACGTATAGTCAAAATTACCCTTAGGCTTGCCCAGTGGTACAGTCCACTCCCTCCCCCATACAGTGGTACAGTCCCTCCTTCCCACCCAGGACAGCCTGCACCAAACTCCTGCCTGGCCAGCATGCACAGCTTCCCAGCAGGGCTGCTCCCAATATAGCTGCTTGGCCCCGTGCACATTGCTGCAGGGGTCAGCTGCAGGCTGAATCCAAACAATCGGCACCCTGGGGCATACGCGTATGATGAATTCGTGTAAGTTAAATGCGCATATGATGCAACTCCACTGTATATTAAAAAAGGAACCAAAATCAGAAAATGCATTTGGGATGCATTTTCAAATCTGGTGCTTTTTGAAAACCATGCTCCTTTAACACACCTAAAATTGAGGCCTGAAAAATGGAGGCACTCAGGTCATGAAACAATTTGGAAAACCCTAGCCAAAAGTTCTCAGAGAAATGATTCATTTATCAGTTGTTGTACATTACACAACACCACTTTTATCATATCCTCTAAGAAAACTGAATTAGTAATAAATCCTTGTTTTCTAAACAGGAAAGGAGTTCATGAACAAGAATGTCTAAAAGAGGGATATACCACTGTCTCTCCAAAGACTGCTCTCATAAAATAATTTGGTTTTTCAGTCCTAATGCCCCCTTGAGAAGTACATAATTAAATTCTGCTGACTTGTTGACGTTACCAAATGTATTGAGATGGGTAGTTTTTGAAGCTAGGTTATACAAAGGAGATACAGACTCAACTGTTTGTTTAGTTTCAGCCTCTGGGGTGTGAAAGGAAACAGCTGGGTCACTGACCTTCTTGCTACAGAGACTTCTTGCTTCACTGATGTTCCTGGAAGTAAACTTCTATGCATCTTGATTTGTTTCTGATCCACTCAGGGCTGTCAGCATGGATATACCACATATGGGGCAAAGGGTATAACTATTCGTAGGGTAGCATAATAAGGGCAGAATGTGAAGTAATTTAGAAACAATTCCTATCTACCTCGCATTCCCCACATCTACCCTTCTCCTCTAAACTCTGCTTTTTTTCCTGGTGCAGGGATTACTGGGAAACAGCAAAGACAAGCAGTCATTGTCCATAGAGCAAACATACTGACAAATGAAAACCAGCTGGGGGTATGAAGAACCTTATTCGATTATGTGATGAATATTTTCTCTGGGTATGATCTTCTCAGCTCTTCATTAGAAAAAAGAGCAAGTGTGGAACAAAGCAGATAAATGTCCTTTGTTGTAAATAATAGTGATGAAATAATATTACATTTGAGTGATTTTACTTTACTGTGGTCTAAGTGTGTAAATAGCAGCTTAAATGGCTTGCTCTAAATCCCACCGGAGCACCTTTTTAATTATATTTCCAAAATTCAGCATACCTGGTACTGATACTCTGCAGTGAAATAAAAGAAACACCATAACTACACTTGACAGGCCTCACTCTTCTCTGACTTACACCAGATTCACACTGATATGGACTACATTTACCACTGTCTTGCATCATGTGTCAACATTTACCATGGTGCAGAAGGAGTGTAAACCTCTATCCAGTCAGCACAAAGACATTTTTATCTTGTGTCTCTACTTACTGGATTTACATCAGTCTAAATGTAACAGAAGCATTAACTTCAAGTGCTTCATTTCCACTTTGGGCTAATTCAGGATCTCAGACTGCACTGTAGTATGAGTGTCTTGTAAAACCTAAATTATGAGAGCTCTTCTAGCTTCCTTCCTATGAAATTCCCTACTCTCTTTCATTGCAGCTCCTTTACTGCCTCAGTTGGTTCTGGCTAGGGCTGTGCGAAGCTTTGGACTGTGATTCAGATTCGGAAAAGATTCGGACAATTCGGACGCCGAATCTGCATGTCCAAATTGAATCACTAGCCGCTTCTGGCTTTCCCAATCGATTCAGAGCTTCTGAATCGATTCCAAAAAGATTCAGAAAAGATTTGGTGATTCGGAGGCTGTCTGTATGGGGAAACAGAAATTTGGAAGAGGAAGGGGGAGCAGGGTGGGAAAAGACTGACATGTCTAGGTGGCCAGTGAGCATGATTTCTTTCTGACTGTCTTTCCAATTACAGCGTCTGGGGGGAGGGACATAGAAACAGCATAAAAGCCTTTGTGTGTAGACTTGCTCTGCCTTTTGTGAGCTGGTTCTGTCTGAAGAACAACGTCAGAAAGGTACTGTGCCGCCTGGCTTGCTTCATAGTCAGCAGTTGCAACTTGCCTCCTCCTTTTTGTTGTTAGAAAGGATAGGATAGGATTTAACTTATCTTAGCTTATCTTAGCTTAGAATCTCTTTAATTAATACTATCCAATTCATTTCTTTCAATTTATATTTGCTCTCTTTTTTGTTGTTGTTGCAAACCTTGGAAAAAGGAAGCTCAGTGTTTTCCCTGCCAGCGTGATCCATCACTGTGCAGGGAGGCACACAGCTTGCACACACACGCTTATAGTATACACACAGAGAAGAAGGAAAATCAGATATTCATAGGATAAAAAGAGAGTAAGATTATATATAGTAGTAATTAGTTATTAATATTGTTATATTTAGTTTACATAGAGACTGAAGACAACACAGAAGTCAGATTCAGATTGAGACTAACATAGAACTCAAGGTCTTAAAAGGAGATATAGCGTTTTTAGGTGCACATTACAACACAGAAGAAGAACAAGAACAGTAGCAGTCACGCATCCACATTAATAGAACATCACAGAAGAAGACACCATATATAGTTATTATTAATAATCAAAGAAGAGTCTAGTGCACGCATGTAACACAGAGGGAATAAAACACACAACAGAGTTACACTCCACATTCAGACTTCATAAAAAATAAACACATCCCAGCAGAGAAGAAGACAGACAGCACACATTTTTTTACGTAGGCCTTCATACTTACTAGTGAATCAAACAATCAAACCAGAGTCAGTGCACACGCGCAATGCAAAAGAAGAAAACACACAACACAAAAGGAGTGACAGACTGCAACCTGCCAGACATCTGACTCCCCAGGTACCTCTGCACTTTTACTTGCACTGCTACATCCCCCTTTCCCCACCAGCACTGCACTGCACTTGTACTTCTACATCCCACCTCCCATCCCAGCCTGTCCCTCACCTCCTGATGCCTCCATTTCCATTTTCACTGACTGGCTTCCTTGCCTGCATTGCGGGCCAGGCCAGGCTCTGGCTTCTTCACTATTCCTTCCATCCAGGACCAACTGCAGGTACTTCCTCAGCCCGACAAAGGGGTTTTGAACCCAAAAGCTTATTAAGTTTTTTTTTAAGTATTTCTTTTTTCCCCATAATAAACATCCAGACATAAAAACACAAGATAAGCCATCACACACCATGAGTAACATCATATATCCAGCAAAACACTACATTTTTACTTCCTGCTGTCAATTCCTTTATAAACAGAAATGCTCTGTGACAGGTCCATTTGGGTACCTTTGATGCTGCTACTGATGCTACTGGTGTTGAGCCAGCAAAGTTATTTTGACCTGCTGTAGTTTACAGCGGTGGGCCAGACCGAGGCTGTGGGGGAGGAGGAGACCTCACCGGGGCACGCTGCTGTGTTGTGCAGAGGCCCCAGCACCAGTAAGGGTGCACCTTAACACACACACAGTGTCACCCACCCACATCATGAGTTTTGGCTGCTAGCGGCCAGAGGTGCAGGGCCCCAGAAGCCAGACTTCCCCTGCACCTATCTCTTTGACAGCTGGCAGGCTTCGTGGCCTGGCAGGGCCTAGTATCCAGGCCTGCAGTAGTTCTTTTCAGCCCCTGCACCCTAAGACAGACAGACACAGCTGTCAGGCTTCATGGCCACAGCTTGGCCTAGCATCCAGGCCTGCAGTAGATTTCACCCCTCCCCCCCATGCCCCAAGACAGACACAGTCACACAAGCACCCACATCACTGGTTTTGCCTGTCAGCAGCCAGAGGTACAGGGCCCCAGAATGCCCCCCCCCCATAACTATCTCGTTGACAGCTGGCAGGCTTCATGGCTGCAGCAGGGCCTAGCAGGCCTGCAGTTTTCACCCCCTGTGCCTTAACACACACACAGTGTCACCTATATCATGAGTTTTGCTTGTCAGCAGCTTGAGATGAAGTTTCCCATAAACCCCTACACTTATCTCCTTGAAACTTGGCAGACTGTGTGGCCTCAACAAGAGCTACCATCCCTGCAGTTTTTACCCCCCTGTGGCCTAACACGCGTGTGTGACATGAGTTTTGCTTTCAGAATTTTGAGGTGTGGTTTCCCAGAAATGCCTGGGCCTATCACCTTGAAACTTGGCAGACTTCATGTGCTCAGCAGAGGCTACTGACTTGACAAGTTTCATCTAAATAAGCCAAAAACCAACAAAGTTACAGATATTTACTTGATTCCCCATTACACTCTATGGCCAAATCGCTGAATTGGCTCTGAATTGGCTCTGAAGCTTTGGAGCTGATTTGGCTGAATCAAAACAGAAAACCAATTCAGAGCTCTGAATCAAATCACCGGCATCCAAATCATCTGAATCCAGATCCGGATCAAACAGTTCTGTATTCACAGAGGTCCAGTTCTGGCTTCCTTTGGAAAAGGATGCTGAACATTTTAGGCAATACTCAGTTCCATAATACTCAGTCATCAACCCATCTCTTAATTCAGAGTTTCCAGCTCCATCCTACCTACTCATCCCTAATCTCTGAGGAGCTCCAAAGGCAGAGTTAGCAGACTAAGCAAAACAGACCTTGCCTCACTGCTTTGAGCCCTGTCAGGAGTTGCTGCTGAGCATTTATTCACATACAGTATCTCAGTAAAGAACCATGGCTATACAGAGAAGGTAAACATTTTAGGATGGCTTAAGCCCAATCCTCTGATGGTCTACAATAGAGGTAAGGGGAAGGCAAAAAGCCTCTCTCCTTGTACCTTGTGAAGGGCAAGAGCAGACAAAGTTCTTTGGGTAAATTTGATATCTTCTTGTAAATCCAATACCTTCTTGTGAAGGGAAAAGCCTTTGGGGAGTAGGATATCAAATTATCTGATGCTAATACTAGCTTTTCTAGAATGACTAGGGCAGTAACTTAGCCTTCCCTCCACACCAGCCAAAGGATCTAACTCCATGCTGCATTCTATTAAGGGCTAATAGATAAGCTGTAGGGCTGTGCAAAGCTATGGTCACTGGTTCAATTCAGAAGAGACTTGGCCTGATTTGGTGGCCAAATCCAAGTTGAAACAAGAGACCCATTAATCTCTCCAAACAGCATCAGATTCAATTTGGAGAGATTTGATGGCTTGACCATAGACACAGCTTTATATGTTTTTTCTACATACCTCAAGGTACCAGGAGCGACTTGTGAATACTAAGAGGGCGGGGTGGATGGAGTGTCTCATGGGAGCATGGGGGAGGAGGGGGATCCCTGGTACGCTTGGCAGTGGACCCAGAAGTGAACCAGAGGTACTTTTGGTCCACTTCCGGGACCACTGAGAAGCACACAGGGGACCGCCCCCACCCCCTGGCTTGGCAACTAGTGCCTCCTGGGTCTGGGGAAGCACCTGGAGTCTCCCTGTGGCTGATCACCAAACCAGGGGGGCATAGGAGGGCGGTGTCCATCCGCCCCACCATCTCAGCATTCACGAGCCGTGCCTAGTACATAGAAAAGACATACAAAGCTGTGTATGGCTGAATCGCTGTTTCTCCAAATCAGAATTGAACCTTCAAATTTAGATTCAGCCGAATCAAATCAAGACAGTGATCCAAATCAGCAAATTGAATTATTGTCCCCTGAATCAGGCCAAATCCAAATCGAATACTTCCCGCTTTGCACACCCCTAATAAGCTGTGACTTACCTAGTGCTTCTGAAAACATTATACCATGAGACATGATGTGGGTGGAGGCTTTTGCTGGGATGCTGCATTACAGGTTGAGCCTTCAGGACACATTTTTCCTTCACACATTGTCTTTCACGGTTTGATTGCACTCAACATATTCAAAGTGCATTTGACAAAAAATTAAATGTATTTAGATTACTATAAAAGATCTCCTCTCACGATGAAAATATAGCAAGCTGTATGTTGCTAATGACTAAAATGCAGTCACTTTTGGGAAAAAAGGCTAATTTATATTTAAATCTAATTTATACCTTGCTTTCTTCATCAAAAAGAAGATCCAGAAGTGACTTGTTTAGAAGGTGTTTTCTCGAGGAAAAATACTAGGTAGAAAAGGGCTCTTTATCCTAGGAATAAAGGCATAATAAGAATCAGTGTGTGGAAGGCACCCTTGGAAAAAGTGATCCTTTCTCTGCCCTTGATCCTTTCCTGAACTTGTACTGGGACCTTGCCCCTTTTCAGACTTATACTCTCATGCTGTGATTATGCTTATTCCGGATTGCCTTTTTCTGCTCTGTTCTCTGGGCTTATCACTGAAAGTAGAGTCACTGTCAAATCAAACTGTTCTCTCGCCATGCATGCATCATCACTGCCTTTTCTCTCTCACTAAAATCATCACCAGACTCCACTGATACTACTGATACTTTCCCTGCCTTTCAGTGATTAGTGTCGCTACCGCTCTGGAGATCAAATCCCAGCTTCACCCAACACATGATCTTGCCTAACAAAGCACCAACTGCTCCACCTCCCAAATAAACTTCAGTCTAGAATTAAAAAAAAACCTTGAACCAGCAGCTCCTTAAAAGCTCCTGTATCAAAATTGATTTCCTTTCAAAGGTTAGTCCAGCAGCAGCAAACAATAGCTTTTTTCACCCTAAGTAGGCTTCTGGCCTCTCGCCTGTGGCTTGTCTTTGTTTGTGAAAAAGAACCACAGATGATACACTTGGAAAATACAACTTCAAAATTTCATTTTGGATCTCAGCGCTGTTCTGCACCTTACAGTTTTGTATTTCTATTGTAAAAGCTGATATCCATGCATCCCTGCACAATATCCACCATATCTACAACAGTGCAACCCAATCCTTCACCTGAAAGAGCCATCTTGGCTAACTCGGAAATCGCTGTTTCTTTCTCCAGCACTCCTATTCTTTTACCTATAGTGCAAAGTTGCTCAGCCATTAAAGCAACTATAGAGGTCTCTGTGATAACTGACCCCTCCATGTGGCCCTGGTCGCACTATTCCCTTGGTCTGTAAAGGTGTCATTGGCACTACCAGCTCTGTGGGTGCTGACAATTTCACCACAGGTAATTCTCTATCCTAAATTGTGCAATAACTAAAGCTACTGTGACATGAAGAACCATACTCAGAAGTGTCCCTGTTGTCACACTGAGGAATGTTAGGTAACTGTCTCTCCATTTTAACACTTCTATCTATCCCTTTAACAATCCTGAGCTGCTCCTTCAATGTATTAATCTTTTCCTCACAAGTCTCATGATATGCCAAAGCCACTTCATCAGCCTGCTGCTTCCTCATAACCCTAAAAGCAGCCTGCAGATCTTTTGCCTGTTCTTTCCAGTACCTTTTATCACCCGCTAATATGTCCACATCTTTTTTTAATGTCTTTATTTCTTCCTCCAGATCTAGAATAGTACTGGCATCCTTCCACGCACTACCTTGAAATAATTTTGCTTCTGCCTGCATCTTTTCACTCTCTGTCACCTTACTCTTTTCCCACTCATCTAACTTATTCTGAAGGTCTGCTACCAACTGAGCCTCCTGCTTTACTTTCTCTGAAAGTCCCTTCACACACTCAAACAAACCAGTGAGAGCTGCCTTTTTCACTGCTTTTTTGTCATGTTTCTTTTCTGTGGGCCACTTTAGCTACTTCTCTCAAAATAAATCCTAAACTACTACATTGTTCTTCAAATCACAGTCTTCCCAAAATAGCACGTTACTTAGCAGATAACTCCAGGTATACCTCTTGTAACCACTTTATGAAGGCCTTAACCACTTCAGCAGCAGCAGATTTCTCACTCTGAGTTGCCATAACTACCAACTTAAGATGCTAACAAATTCAAATAATTAAATATTCAAATGAGGACAGGCCCACCCAGGGACACCACTGTTGCAAGCAAGACTCTAATTACTCGAATTATGCAGACGCACTTTGTGTCCACCAACAAGATTTCCCAAACGTCACTCCCACCAGGACTTCCCTCAGTCTTGAGGCTCCATCCCAAATTAGGGAGGGGTGATACTTTACCATTAACAATTTCCAGTGATGCTTGTCAATCCAACCAGGGGGCCAAGGGGATTGAGATCTTAAACTGAACTTGTGGGGTCACAGCTAGGGACCGCACCTCAGACAAGAGTTGCCTCACCCAACCACATACAACTACAACTTTCAACAATTTTCAATGCAACAACAAGAGCAGGCAATCAGACCACTATCCTACAGACAAACACCAGTAGGCCAAGCCCACAGCTGCACATGCAAAGACAGACAATGCCAGACACATGCTGCAGTTGCATACAGTCTTGCAGAGTCAGCCTTATTTAACTCTTTCAGTCATGCCACTCATGTCAACCTTCCATCCATCCAATCACTCAGGAAGGAAGGCTTTCAATCATGTATCAATCAATCTACTGACTAATCCAAGGGTCAGTGACCTCAGGTAGGTATTAGGTAACCTACCAAAGGCTGGCAACATTTTTCCCACCAAGACCAGATTATACAATAGAGGTTGACTACACATGCTTGCATGTGGGTAGGTCAATGGACCTGTAAAGTTCAAAAGTTCACTGAAATCAATGGGGACACTGCAGCTAGGGCCAACACTATGAACAACCTGCCAGTAGGAAGCAATAATGTACTACCCCTTGGGAGGTCCAGGCTCAGAAAGGAAAGCAAAAGACCTGGCCCTCAACGATATCAAGTGTGGTGCCTCAAGTCTGAGGAACGGTCAGGAGAGTGGACTGGTGAAGTGAAAAATGACTCAGGTTCATAAAGTTGATAGAAACTACCATGGTGGTGTTGGAATGATGTTACAGCCACAATGGCCCAGGAAATGTTATTTTCAATTTTACAGGAGAGATGTTGACAAGCTTGCAAAGTGCAAGACACTCTTCTTCAGGTCTGCAAAAAGCGAGCACTTTTGTCTCAGACCTTCAGGCTTGCACTCAGAAGCTTATCTATATCTTTCCCAACCATGTAGTTCGTTCTTTAAAAGGTATCTCCCATTCCCTCTCATAAACTACTGGTGTTTTGAACTAAACAAGCCACTTATTTAAGTGTATAAATATATATTCAAGTGCTCAACTTTAGGTATCCAAGGTTGACTGTGTATACATATGTTCATGGCAGGCTGTTTGTTTATAAGCCATTTAACTTTTTAGAGAGTAGCTTTCTCAATAAGAGGAAAATTGCTGACAGCAGATATGAACAAGGCAGGGTCAGTTTTCCTAAAATAACCTCTAACATCTGCAACTGCTTATGCTTAAGTATGATAACCTGATGATTAGTTCTGCTGCATGTTCCTTTCAAATCAAAATAATTCAGTAAAAAGCACATGGAGAAATATAGACAGTTCCCACAAATAAAACTTGCTGTGGGAGTACAGTTTATGGAACAAACAGATATATTTTTTAATTTGTGATTCTGAAGAGACAGTGCTTTTTAGAAAGGTGAGGTGATGACATTTCTTTGTTAATCCATTATTTCTGCTGAAAGTATTAACTTTTTAAACAAATATGAATTGGACATAACCTTAGTCAGATGAACATGTTACACACGTTTAAAGACAACTTTTCTCATGAATAGGTGCAACCGTGTATCTTTCTTTCTTTCAGAGACCTCTTATCTCTATAAAAATATCAGCAAAGAAAAGGAAAGCAGATAAGAAAAAACAAAAAGGAATGATGATAGTTCTATTTTTTTCTAAACCAGTCTGGGCAGTGTAATACAAGGAAATTAAATATGACAGATAGTTATATGTTAAAGCACTTTATGCCATTGGCTTGCCAAACTGTGGACCCAGGACCAAATACAATCTACATAAATTTAACCTATTTTTGCAGAAGAGGGCAAGTGGATATTCTGTTTATAACACTCTTCCTTATGCCTTTAAATGTGAAGGGTGAAATTTCTCTATCCCATGCATGTGAAACGTTAGGGAGGGGAAAAAGAATGAATTTGTGGTGTAACCTGTTGGCTTGAAGAACAGTGAAGCACTCTGCACTCTCCTCATGCATTGTTAGGGTCCCAGGATACATTTCATGACACTTGAAGGGAATATTTTTTTAAAGAAATAAACAACTGATAGGTACCTTTGAAAATGTAGGTGCCTCTGAGAAGTTCCTCCCAGCTTTATATTCTCATTCCTCTACCAGCATCATTCATTGATGGCATACACACATTGAATTATTTCAAACCTGATTTAGGGTAAAGACATACATCCATATTTAGGTACCTTCTGCCTTTGGAGATGCTCCTCATATTGACTTCAAAGTTTTCCCCTACTTCAAACACTTTGATCATAATTTGTTCAATCTGACACAGTAATTGTATATTATTTGTCTGATAAGAAAAAGTTACTTTTGGAATCTATTGATAAGCATTGCTCTTGAATGTTGTATGTACAGTAATACTCTTCAGGCTCCTGATTCCCTGTCTTCTTTCTTCCTCTCTGTGGCTGATCTTTTTAACTTTAGTGATACTTATCAAGGAAATAGTAGATTTTGCTGCTAGCCAGAGACATGATTCTACAACCAGCTCTGCACTGGACTGTTTATCCTAAATTGATAAGTATGGTTGGAGTTAACAAGCTCTGTGTTTTGGTTTTATTTTGCTCTTTCCATACTATACTCTAACCTGATTTGTTGGTTGGAGCAAATCTACTTGTCAGGTTCACTTTGCAAATCTGTAATCTATTTATATCAATCATGAGATGGTGTCCTGATTTGATAAACTCTCTCAGTTCTATGCTGTGCTCTAATTAAAATATTCAGGAGCTAAAAAAAATATTGTTTAATTCAACAAGCCAAAATGAGGAGAATCTGAGATTGGAACATTGCTTTCTTTTTAATCTGCAGTGCTTCAGAAATCTCAAACTACTCAAGTCAGGAATCTCCTTTCCAAAAATCACTATTGTGTGCATGTAATATGGCTGAAGAATGAAATCACTCATTTTGCCTAAGCTTGAAATGGTAAATGAGGTAAAAAATGTTACTTAAATTCTGATGCCATTGGGTTCAGGGGTTCAGGCGGTACCCGCGTTGGTCAAAGGACATAGGCGGACAAGGTTCTTTGGGTAAATCCAATATCTTTTATTAGACCAACTCAAATAGTTGGACAAATTCTTCTTAGCAAGTTTTTGGGCACAAATGCCCAACACTTCCTCAGCCTGATGAAGGGCATTTGTGCCCAAAAGCTTGCTAAGAAGAATTTGTCCAACTGTTTGAGTTAGTCTAGTAAAAGATATAGGATTTACCCAAAGAACCTTGTCTGCCAATGCCATTGGATTTGAATTCCACCAGTGAAGCTATAAAATAAGAAAAAAAAAAGAGGAGACAGCTGTGGACAAAGCTAAAAACAGGTGAAAGTGGATTTGGGTAGAATGCAAGCTACATGCAGAAATGCTTTGCAGAAGTATTGGATGGGAGAGGGGGACAGAAACTTAATAATAAATGCAAGGGCAAGGAAATCATCTCCTTCACCTCGCCTACTCCAAAAGAGATCAAAATTAGTTATGCTTATTTAAATAATTAAATTTATTTAAATTATCATACTTATTTATGCTCCTGATCATAACATGGAAGATCAGAAAATCTGCCACTTACAATGAAAAATTAACAATCTAAAGAAAAAAGAAGTCAGACATGACAAAATCTCCTTCCTAAACCTGTGCACCATAGCACCATCCCAAGAGGACCCATCATCTGCAAGCCTCTAGCTAACACACACAACTCCATATATGCAACACAGCTATGCCAGAGAACTGCAGAAAAACTGAAAAAACATCTTCTTTACCTAACCTACTCTAAAAAGGATCAGTCTAAGCAAGAGAGACTTACTTAGGCTACTAAGCCTTACCTCTCGTGTACTTTCTGAACCATTACAACTACCACATCACTCCTACACTACCAAACCTAATGAAAACATAGCTGAAATCTCATATTCATAATGCTCTTCCCTACAGAACATTTCTAGAGAATTCAGTAAAAATACTACCTTTCTATACTTTGGGCACCATTTTATTCAACTGAATAAAAACTAAACTTCTATACAATCCCATCTGGTTTCCCATTGTTTCATTGTTTCCTTGAGCGACATGCATTAGCCTCACATTTATGGAGTATTCTTCTGTCCTAAACACACAACAGCTGCCTTTTAACTAAACATACCCTTAAATGAAAGGAAAGCACGGTTTGTGAGCCCAAACTATTTTATGAGCCAAACACAATATACCAGATTTGCTGTTCTTACAAGGGAAATGTATCTTTTGTAAGGCCTTCTCTACATTAAAATTTCATAGGTGCTAGCAGTAGCACTGGTTTTGTAACTGCCATATACCAAACTCCTCCAGCTGTGCTACTCTAGGAACAGCTGTGGGAGACCTGGAGAGAAAAGCAAGTTATGGTTCACTCCTTACCAGTTTGCTTGGAGGACGGAAAACAGCAAGTGGATAAGGTCCCAAAGCATCAAGGCCACAGACCCTGGAGAGTAGAGGACAACGTTTTAGGGGTCTGTTGCATCCTGGGTCATCCATGTATGCTGAGCTATAATCAGGTCACATAGATTTCATAGACATTAGGGCTGGAAGGGACCTCATAAGATCATTGGGTCCAGCCCCCCGCCCAAGAACAGCAAGTCAGCTAGGGTCAAAGGATCTCAGCAAGATAAGTGTCCAAATGTTTCTTGAAAGTGTCCAGAGTAGGTGTTTGCACCACCTCTGGGGGGAGTCTGTTCTAGGCCTTTGGGGCTCAGACAGTAAAGAAATGTTTATTTATGTCCAGCCTAAAATGGTCTTGCAGGAGTCTGTGACCGTTGGACCTTGTCATCCCCTTGAGTGCTCTGGTGAACATGTGTTCCTCCAGGTCCAGATGCATACCCCTTATGTATGTATAGGTTGCCACCAGGTCCCCCCTGAGCCTGTGCTTCTCCACGCTGAATGGTCCCATAGCCCACAGCCACTCTTCATAAAGCCTGTTCTCTTGCCCTCTAATCATGCGCGTGGCACATGATCTATTTCTACTCCAAGTAAGGCCAGATTCTGCAATGGTTAAACAACAGTGGTTGATGTACACTAGCTTTCTTGCTGCTGCTACCACCAAAGAAGCTGCATTAAAGAAAGTGTAATGGTTGGGAAAAGTACCATAATATCAGCAAAGATATTCCCCTCCTCCCCCCCATCACTGTTTCTGTTGGCAGTTGTTATCACATATATGGCCTGATCTCATTAATTCAGGAGTTATTCCAATAAAGGCAATGAACTTACATTGGTTTGAGGTCAAAATCAATTCCCTCTAGTGTATAACTGTTCTGGAAAACACAGTCTTATCAGATAAGTAGCCCCAACTGTATATAATGAAACACACTAAAAGGACTACCTTTTCCTTTCTTTCTTATCATTGCTCCTTGTTTCCATGACAGTTGATTACCTAATGATTCCAATGTGCTAAAATCTTTTCTGTTTCTAGTAGGTGAAAAGGAGCCAGCTTCAGAGGGGGGCAGCTCCTTGATACTAAGCAGACGGGCATGCCTGACCTGAGGAACAGCATCCATCTTATCTTCTGCCCAAACCTGGTATGTCCAGATATCTACGCTCAAAAAAGGCCAGTTGCAAATACATTGAAGAACTCTGTAAAACTCAGTGTTTTCTGTTTGCATGAGCTTGACTTCCCTTTTAAAGCTGTAGTTCAAACGAACCTCCTGTGCATTTCTAAACCACTCAGAGAATCCAGCTATTGAATACAGAATGAATTCCTGGCATCCTAACTCACATAGGAACATAGCAGTTGCCAGACAGGGTCAGAGCAATAATGATCTCTGTTCCCTATGTTAGCTATTATCAGCTACATTAAAGGAACTGCACTATGCCAAGTTACCTACCAGCCTCCAGAGTTAAGAGATTTGCTTATGGTTCAGAACTTGAGGATCTCTTCCAGTGTTCCTGTTTTGCTTTAAAATAATTATTTTTACTCTACATTTTCTTGTTAGTCATGTAAAAGTATAAATCCTTTTTAGGATCCTGCTGTGCTCCTGGCATTGATGCTGTCTTCTAGTAATGAATCCCACAAATTAAATATGCATTATATATAGAAAAGGTATTTCCATTTTCTTCTACTATAAGAAAGCATAAATGGAATTTCATGGTCTACCTTCCCTAAGCTGTTCATTAATTCCTGTACTTTTACCTCATTCTGTACTTTTACCTCTCTATTTCATTGGCATTGCTCAAAAATTATTGTTTTACCCCTGAGTTACTTCCGTGTTATGCAAAATTATAAGGTTCTCATGGTTTTGATGTGAAATATATTTTGGCATAGTCTCATTCTAGTGGTTTATGAAATTAGTAAAATTTTCAACGACCCTAGGCTCAGTGTCAACTCTGTAATGAAACCCAGATGCAGGTAAGTCTGCTGTGGTTTTGGCTTTCATAGCAAAAGCTTATACAGCTCTCCACTCAGAGCATCCTAAAATAAAACTATTCTGCAATTGCTTGGATACAGTTGATATGGAAGGAGGTTTGAACAATAAAATCAGAGGAACCAGAGAAACTACCATCTATATAGTTCTGTGTAATTGCCCCATTCTTAGCTGATGTCTCTTACCTTCCGCTCAAAGGAGTATTCTCACGAGATTTGTTCATCTAATGTTTGATTTTTGTCAAAATGAACCAGTTGAGCACAAAACAGTACGTGTTTGTGTGGCTTAAAGAATGTCAGCTTGTAAACAAGAAGCAGAAAATCTCCACTCAAACTCAAAACCACAAATGATTTTCCCACAAGATGAGATATGAACATTATGGGAAACATTGGGTCAAAGTTTACACAGGAGTTTAGTAGTGGCATTGCTGCGTATCAACATACTGATGCAAAACAGGAATTAGAAACTGAATGAAATGAAGTTTCCACCATTGAATGAAAAGGAGTCTCCAATTAAGTGTTTGTTTACTCATGGCGCAGTTTCACAGCCATTAGAATGTTTGTGAGCTCCTATTCATTTGATTAGTCCAAACAAACTTAATAGGAGCATATGAGCAAAGTTTGCAGAGTTTGATCCAGGAGTGTAATAATATTTATCAAAACTGGACTATCGAAGAAGAAAGGCAAAATTTGCACTAAGAATGGGGTCACAAACAAAGTCCCTAACTGTGACCATCACAAATTATTGAAAGGGGTTCAGAACTTGAAAGGTAAATATGGTCTTCTCGGGACTTCATTTTTCTAGTGAGCTAAGCAGATGCTTTGGATCTAAAAATTCCCAAACATTGGTAAGAGGTAAAAACAGTGACATGAAATAAAAAAGGGACAGAAATCTGAAGGCAAGTGAAAATATACAGTAAGATAAAAATAGTTTGAAAGACAAGAGAGGCAAACCAGGGAAGGGGAGGACTGATACCAAGGTGAGACATCAGTGTGTGCTTGATGAATTTTTCTGAGGCCAGTAACAAGACTTCCCAGAAAAACTTGGCACAAAAGATGAGCTGTCTCTTGTGCAATGGGTAGAAGGAGGCAAAACACTTTTTCTAAAGATAGCGCTCCTGACACATTTACATTTAAGATGTGATTAATGGGTTAATCCTGCCTTAACTAGTAACCTGGCTACATGTTAAAGTCAATGTAAGGTAATAATACAGTTAACAAGCCACAGTTATTCCACATATAATGTGTAACAACTTTGTAGCTTGTTTGTATCATGCCTTAAACTGAATGTATGGCCAGTTGGAACTGGCCTGTGACAGATCTCATCACTCAGCTGAGTATAAGAAAGCAGCATAGCATCTCCAGGGCCTAGGATGCAGCTGCCCTGGCAGCCCAATCCCAGGGTGCCTATGTGCCAAGACCTTTAAAACCTTGTGTGTTTTTCTGCTGAGCAGCACACAGGGTTTTAATTCACCCCAGTACAGAGGGACCCTGGGATTGGGCTGCTGCAGCCTGACCCCAGGGTTCCTGAGTGCTGGGACCTTTAAAACCACATGTACTGCCTAGCTGGATGGCACATGGGGCTTTATTCTGCCCTGGCACACAGGGACTGCAACAGCTTGATCCTGGGGTCCCCATGTCCAGGGCACAGTTAAAACCCAAACGGGTTTTGACGATCAGCTCATTGTCACCTGAAGCTGGTGACCTGGCTGGGGCTGATTTCAGATCCAGTTGGGTCTTCAGCCCTAACTAACAACCAGCTGATTGTTGGCACCTGTGTTTTAACTTCCTTATCCTGGAAGTGTCATAATTCCAGGCTCCCTCTGAGTTTTGGAATAAGTTTGCCTTTACTTTTAGCAATAAACAGTATGCATTTACACACCTGCCAGCAGGGACTATTATGGAATCCCTGTGGCAGGTCTGTAAATTCAAATTCATACTGTTTATTCCTAAAAGTAAAGGCAAACTTATACCAAAACACAGGAATTCCACTATAGTCCCTCCTATTGTCATCACTATATGACACAAATGTGGGAACAGTTGCCCAGTAATGATTTGTCTAATGTCACATCTTATGTGGATGGCATTCTAGTGAAAGTGGCTTTGAGAACAGAGTGTCTAACAAGGACCACAACTGTGTTAGAAGAAATCATCGAAAGAACTGTATTTAAAATGAACCTGGCAAAGGCACAGCAACTAAGTAAGGTACCTGGGATTATATCTAGGCCTGGAAGGGAGGAGCCCAGACACTCAGAAAGCAGAATTGATTAGCAGACTGCCAGTGCCCACAGATGTCAGCACACTAGGATTGTTGTTAGGCCTGGTAGGCTTTCCATGAGAATTTATTGAAGTTTTTGCTCAGGTAGCAGCTCTATTGTTCTTCTTACTGAAGAAAGGGGTAGATTGGCACTGGGGCAGAAAACAGGCTAATGCATACTGTGCTCTAAAACAAACAGTCATGCAGGCACCAGCCTTATCCTAGCCCAAGATTGGTGATCTGTTCATTTTGGAGCTGGTAACTTCTGTGCAACACATAGAGGCTGTATTATATTTCAGGACCACGGGACAGGAAGGAGACCTGTGGCTTATGCTAGCAGGGTATTATCTCTGGTTGAGCAACAGTTTACGTTATGTGAGATACAAATTCTATTGCTGGCCTGGGCTCTGGAGCATTGGGATTACCTGGTTGTGCACTATACAAAATATGTGATTCCTGGAAAGATAAAGGATAGCGGGGTTTCCTCCCTCAGAATTGCTAAATGGACATTAGCTCTATTGAACTGACAAGTTACCACAGAGCCAATTGCTAAAATACTAGATGCAATATATGCATTCATCATTGAGAAAATGAATCATGAGTGTCCAATCCCCGCTGAACAGTAGAAGCTGATGGAATACTTATTCAAAGGTGGCAGCAAATTTTCTGAGCAG
The DNA here is from genome assembly GCF_001723895.1 of Crocodylus porosus. NCBI lineage: Eukaryota > Metazoa > Chordata > Crocodylia > Crocodylidae > Crocodylus > Crocodylus porosus. The sequence continues at coordinate 6,400,533 of NW_017728950.1, read as the reverse complement.
ATGCTAACTGACTTTGATTTAATTTAGTTTGTAGATGGGAGTTATTATTTGGAAGGGCCACTGAACACAGATTTTGCAGCTGTTAACACGGGACTTGGAGGAGAAATAATGAGAACTGTGAAAGGGAAGTGCCTGCCTCATTCTTCCAAGGCTGCTAAGGTAGAGGCTTAAGTTATTATGGCTTTAGAGAACACTCCTGAGAACAAGACATGTCTCATCTGCACTGATTTGGATTGAGTGATTTGAGCTCTAGTTGATTGGTTGCCTATGTGGTCAGCACGTACATATAAGACATCAGATGGTAAGCCAATTAAGTATATTAAGATGTTACAATATGTGTACCAGCTGGGAAAGAGATGAGTATTGCCTGTGACCTTCAGTAAAGTCAAGGCACATCCCAAAAGCTCTCTAAATAAAGCTGATATGGAGGTCAAGGATGGAACTAGTGTGGGACCCTTGTAGATGCTGCTGGACACAGATGAGCTACACTTGTGTCAAAGATCACATCCTCCATGCTTGATATTGTAGATTTAGTTTAGAACGATCTAAATTGGTCTAAAACAAGTTATACAGGAATGGTGTATATGGCAAGAGACATCAGGCCTCATCCTTACATGAAGAGGAGAAAACCCTCCAGTCTGGATAGCCCCACATCAGGTTCATATCAATTTGATATTGATGGTTGATGAGCAGGGACATCTGGGGATAGAAAAGACACTGGAGAGGCTTGAAGCTGTTGTATAGTGGCCCTCCTCGCACAATTATATACCACATTTTGTAAAAAACTGCTTGGTATGTGCTTATAACAACCCAGATCAGATCACACATAAAGGACCGTTGAGATATCAATGTGTGGGGCTTAACTTCAAATTGATTTATTTGATCCCCTGCCAAGAACCAAGACGGGAAACCGGTATTGCCTAATGGTGATTGACAGCTTCACCAAATGGGTGTTAGCAGTACCTACAAAGAACTGCACAAACTTTAATACCACCAGAGTGTTGATGGACCAAATATTTACTCAATGGGAAACACCCAGATTTATAGACAGTGATCAGGGCCCACATTTTATTGGCCACATCATGCAAAAGGTATGCCATGCATTTAACATCCAGCAAAAGTTCCACATACCCGGACATCCACAAAGCTCAGGATTAATTGAAAGGTATAATCGTACTGTTAAGACAGCCCTGAGAAAAGTAGTGAATATTTCCGGAAATGACAGGGATGAGAAGGTGCCAATAATTCTGATGGCTTTGAAGAGAACCAAAGGGAGCTATGGTTGCTATGACAAGATGGCATATAAGGATGTCCGAGAGCTGGTGGGTGGATCAAGATATCTCCAAAGAATGCAACATAAGATCCCGATGGCAACGTGGATTGACAGCCTCCTTGAAGTCCATTCAAGAAATCCAGCTTAGAGTGGCAAATGCCTTAGGAACCAATCATCAGGGATGAATAAGTATTTTATTCAGCAAAAGATGTTAGTAGAATAGGAGGAATGTATAAATCCTTCCCTGGAAAGAAACACGCCTTCTCTCGAGTCTTGTTAGAAACTGTATATGTAGTAGACAAACTTAGCCTAATTCCAAATAGGCTAAGAACCTATTGGAAATTCAGTGAAATAATAGAAAGGTTTGGAAGTGGTTTCATTCCACTGAAGTGTGGAAGGGCCAAAAATAATGTTATTATTGGTTGTTTATATTTGTTTAATTTTGCAGGTGGTATTCTTCATAGCAATGATGGTGTTTGCAGCCTGCGTCTCCCCAACTCAGCAGCAAGGAGGCTGTGGCAGATGGCTTGCTGTAAGACGAGCATTGAAGGTCATCAAACCAGATCCAGAGCCTGAACCTGACATTAGCCTTGGATCTACAGCTGTCATGATCATCAATCATAGGTCAGACCCAGAGCAACAGACTATCATGGCACACATAACATGGAGTCAATGTAGGGCCCCTGCAAGATACAAATGGTAATCTTGTGGCTACGTCAGACAAGAAAGCTGATATTTTCAACAGTTTCTTTGCCTCTGTTTTCTTCAACAGGGACCAGGACATCCCACCTACCAGAGGTAGGGACAATCTCGGGGATAGCTTTGTCAGGCCTTCAGTCCAGATGCCCTCCACGCAAGGGTGTTGAGGAAGCTGGCAGGGGTCATCGCGGAGCCCTTGGCCTGACTATATGAGCATTCATGGTCATCTGGCCAGGTGCTGGGGGGTTGGAAACTGGCTAATGTGGTCCCAATTTTCAAGAAAGGGAGGAAGGAGGACCCAAGTAACTATAGGCCTGTAAGCCTCACCTCAGTGCTCAGGAAGATCTTGGAGAGAATCATCAAGGAGCACATCTGTGGCCTGCAGGGGACATCATGCTCAGGGGCAATCAGCATGGGTTCATCAAAGGCAGGTCCTGCCTGACCAACCTGATTGTCTTTTATGACCAAGTAACTAAATTCTTGGATGATGGTGTTGCCATGAACGTAGTCTTTCTAGACTTTAGGAAGGCCTTTGACACTGTCTCTCACCCCATCCTCATCAATAAATTAAGTGACTGTGACATTGATGCCTACACAGTTGGATGGGTAAAAAATTGGCTGGTGGGGCACACCCAGAGAGTAGTGGTGGATGGTTTGTACTCAACCTGGCGAGATGTGAGCACTGGGGTAACCCAGGGCTTGGTCCTTGGGCCTGTACTGTTTAACATCTTCATCAACGACTTGGACAAGGGGGTGGAAACCACGCTGTCCAAGTTTGGTGATGACACTAAGATGTGGGATGAAATGGCCACACTTGAAGGGAGAGAGAGGCTGCAAATAGATTTAGACAGACTACAAAGAGGGCAGATGAGAAAGGATGGGGTTCAACGAAGACAAATGCAGGGTGCTGCACCTTGGGAGAAGAAATCCACAGCATACATACAGGCTGGGGAGTTCCCCTCTTGAAAGCACAGAGGCAGAAAGGGATCTTGGCATCATTATTGACTCCAAGACGAACATGAGCCGCCAATGTCAGACCGCAGCCAGCAAGGCCAGCCATATCTTGTCATGCATCCAAAGATGCATCTCAAGCCAGTCCAGAGAGGTGATATTCCTCTCCTATGTGACTTTGGTCAGGCCGCAATTGGAGTACTGTGTCCAGTCCCAAGCGCCGCACTTTAAAAAGGATGTGGCCAGCCTGGAGAAGGTTCAGGGGAGGGCCACCCGCTTGGTGAGAGACCCTACGAGGAGAGACTGAGTCTAGCTATGGATGAACTGAATTTAATAGTGCAAACAAGTTGAACTAAGAGTACCATCAGAGGTGATCTATGCTACTAGGATGACTTCTGTCTTACCGGAGATGATATCATCTGATTGGACTGCGTATAATGAGTTAATTGGACACTGTGCAAACAAGAACATGGAATGGAATCAGTTTGTTTGTTAATATTACTATGAAAAAAACATTAATGGGGTGGTGTTCTATTGAAACAGGTTTTATTTATGATATTTTTAAGACAAATGCAGTATTGACTCCTAAGGTTCTGACAGCAGACATGATGTACATCAGAAAGGATAGATCATGTACATTAGTTACAGAGCTGCTAAGAACACTAAGAAAAGTGGAATTATATCTGAATTATGTAAATTTAGATTGGCTAAATCCAGAGTGTGAAAGATTTATTGAACTTTTAAAGACAGGACAGTCTGTGTTGGTTAAAAAGATTTGAAATCTGAGAAGGAAGAGGGACATCTCAGATGCTGTAAGTAGAGTGAGTTTTGGTACTGGCCTGTTAAATAGTACCATGGAGATCAAGGTGCTAGACAATAAGCTAGCACAGGTCACTCATGAGATACAAAGCCTTAAAGCACCTATTATAACTATGCTCTCCAAAATATCAAACCTGGAATGGTTCACAGCGAAAATATTGCTGAAATGAAGAGAACTAAATCTGTTAGACCATCTTCTGTTATTGAAATCTGTGGGAAAGTTATAGAATGGAATGGCAATGTTGCTATCATGAATACAGGCTCAGTCCTGGGTACAAAGTGTTACCATCAGCATGCTGCAACAAGGCTATGTAGGAATTATTCCCATGCATCAGTTATTCCTTATGCATCACTTATTCCCATGTAACTGAAGGAAATAATTTTAAAGCAGGCCACACAGACTGAAAGGAAATTAATAGATTGGTAGTGTTTTGTCCATTTCTCATACAATGTAGAGAGCAATGTGGTGGAAGCCCTTATATTAACAATTACTTCCGCCACTATAAGCAAAATGTTCTCTATCATTCCTCTTGATCAACATATAAATGGGTCAGCCAGTGACTTAGTACTCTGGACATTGGATTGAATGGCAGTGATGTCTTATCCATCCAGATAGAGCAGCTCTGTCTTCCCTATGTTTATGTCTAAATGACATTTCATAATTGCACTGAGATGCTTGGGAAAATAATTCCAATGGCTTGTAATTATATTTTTGCATGGTTAAAATCACTTCAGTCTTTCTAAAACTCTTCAAAAGCTCTGGTAAAACTTACCCAGAAATCACATAGAATAATATCTCTCTTTGGCTATATTTCTGCTTAATCAAACTGAGAGGGGGAATTACTGACACTGGAGCACAGCTTCTAGTAAAACTGGAGCTTTTGGTAAAGCTACACATTTAAAAAAAAAAAAAAAAAGACCAATCCTGTTAGAAATGCTTGCTTAGCCCCACAGGGAGAAATTTTGTTCCTACTTCCTAAGTTCAGTTGTATTTCATAGGTTATTACTAACCTTTTCAGACCTCCCAGATTTGTTTACATCTCAATTTTCACAATATTTTGCATTGGGTTAAAACATTTTTTTCAAACTGTTCATCGTAACGATTAATACAATATTTACTTTTGTCTATGTCTTGTTTTTATTTCAGTGGGCATCAAAACATTAAGCAAATGCAAGATCTGTCACGCAACTGTGTTCAGCTAATTTTTCTATGTTCACACAACTTTCACCTTCTACAAACCTCACAGCTGGAAACATAACTCTGTACAACAATGATAACTCCAGCAAATTCTTTCTGTTTCGTGAAAGGACAAGTTATCCAACAGTGAGGAACTGCGAAGAGTCCATATGCCAACTGGGTGGAAGCAATCCTTAATGCCTACAACTACTTTAGCCATGTGGTTTGTATGCTAAACTTTAAGATACTCAAAATGACAAGCTGAAGATCAAAACAAGCCCACATGGAAAACTGTAGCTGCATTATAAAGATCTCCAAAGCCCATTGATGGAGAATGACATTGCAGTTTAGAACTGGGAATTTCTCACTCAAGACAGAAACCAAAGGAAAGCACTTATGCATTGGACTGCGAAAACCATGAATCAGGAGGTAGGTGGGTACAGACAATCAGCCAACCTAAATCTGCTCATTTACAGTACACCACCTGCAGTAGACGTTTTTCTGCACAAATGACTAAATCTTGCACCAGGCATTTCACCTCCTCTGACATTTCTCAGTTTGACCAGTTTATTAACTTGCTTCTCAGTGCTCATCTTTCATGGTGAACTTTCTCTGTCTCTATCTCAATGTGAATATGCTTGTTCCATCTTCCTAGCCTAAGTACACACGTACACATTTACAATGCTGACACTCCTACCCACCCTCTCAGCAGCACTGGTAATCGCTATTACCAGTACTTCCTTTAATTCATAGAGGCCCTCAGTAGTCTGGAAGAATCTACAGACTGTGCAACGTCCTAAAGCACAGCTGACTTGGGCTTTGTCAGGCCACAGTGGGAATTCAGCTGCAGAGTCACTGTCCTCTTCTGAGAGTGCTCTTTTGTTAGTTCTTGCCTATGTAAACCATAAACTATTTGCAACAGCTACTTAATGCTAAAAAGATTAATTTTAAGAAAGAAATGCACATAATAGCTGTCTTATGTTGTTAATAAAAAGAGGATTCATAATGACCATGAGGTCAAGTTTCCAATATTTTGAAAACCCTAGAAAGTAGTTTATGTACAGTCTGTGTTTCCCAGGCAGTCATATCTTTATGAAAAGTATGTCAGCAAATCACAACGTTAGCTCCTTTTCCAATAAATTTAGTGATTTCTATTTGCAATGATTGTATTAACAGTGAAAAGTCGTCTTATTGTACCAGTTGATTTCAGACACTGCTGAGAACTATTACAGTGAAATCCCAGCCATCTCAAATGATTTCTTAATCCCTTGTTTCTCACTTAAATGAGACAAGTCTTCTTATTGCTCAGCTCCTTGTGTAATCATAGTTTATTGTTTGAGTTGTTACGGGGTCATAATCTTTTGTTTCTCAAACCAAACCAGCCCAAGTTAAATTCCATTGCTACGCACATATCCTACTTGTCTGGCACTGAAATAGGCTTGAGGTAGTCAGTGGTTTCTTTCCTAAATTCCTTCTGTTGTACAATTTAATATTTCTGTATTTAGTGTTTTCCTATGAAAGGGTCCCAAGACAAACAGAAAAATGCATCACTTTGACCATCTCTGGTTCCATTTTCTCCCTCTGCTGTTAGTGTATGGTGCCTCAGTTCACACTGGTCTTGCTTGGAGACAGCAAAGAGTTGGTATTAAACATGCACTGGTATTGGCATAAAGGACTCTAGCTCTCAGTCTGATGTTTCACTGTTATCATTTTAAAGCTCTAAGGTATTCCAGTTATAACAAAGAGCCAGCTTTAATAGAAACCTTTGCACACATATTCCTACTTTAGCAGGGCTGAATTTTGTTGTGATAACAGGCAAAATTAAAAGTGACTAATCAACTTTAGAAGTGCTCAAGTCAAATTCCCTTGTAGGTAATGGATTACAGATTTCACAGAATTTGGACAGAGGGAAAGTTTCCAGTGGAAAAAAAGGAAGAACTATATGAAATTTTGTAATAAACAGGTAGATTGCTACTGCTGTGATTTCACAGGGAGGCAGATGAAATGCTGCTGGATAGACTACAAGATCATACTACAATCCCAATGTCTTCACCTATTTCTATACAACTGAATTGGAGAGAGGTGGATTAGGAACTGAAATTTCTGTTATAACCACCTGACAAATCACATATCTCATTAAGTGACACCATTTTCAAGTGCTTACAGCTTTGCCTAACTTTAAACATTTTAACATAAAATTTCCCATGCTGGATAGTTGCCTCAGGCTAAGATTTTTTTAGGCAGTTTCAGCAAAGAATTGGTTTAGCATTACTTTGACCATTAGTTTCCAAGAAAAACATAGCAGGATAAAACAACCCCTTGTTTGATGAAAAATCTCGAGCGATTCCATCATTTTAAAAGGCACGTAAACTTCGCTAAAGGTAGTGGCCTGTATGTCAAGGATTTGTCTGTTGCTGTTTTCATTTTTAAAAATCACATAAATTTGTCCTAGTTATAAGCTTCTGAAAAATGCTTTGCATACACGGACCTTTGATCACCTGGGGTCATTAACTCCAAGGCAGTCTGGTGGAAGAGATGAGTTATCAGGTGGATGAACTGATTTCCCAATCTAGCAGGCAGCTTTGAAATCTACTTGGCAGGCGGCATTTGTTTAGACCTTTTTGTAGGTTTCTTCAGAACTTTGTCAAAACTGAATCATTTCCACAGAGTTTTGCCTTCAGTGATTTGGCAGATTTTGATGAAAACCATTTCCTCAGATGTTTGCCTGCCATCTTAACTTCCACAAAGTGGGTAGACTCCTACCCTGCAGCTGAGCAGGGGGCTTCTCTCCACAGGTAATCCCAAGATTTGGTAAGTAGATTCCTGATCTCAAACCACATGCAAAAATAATCTCACTTGCTTCTCATGAGGCCAATGAGTCTCTCCCATGGTCTTCAAAAGGCACAAATTAACTCTGAGAGATTTTACATTCAAATCACACTTTAATCTGGGTATGGACAGTTGCAGAGACCCTATGGGGATTCACACGTCTCGTTACTCCAGCAATAACACAATGCATGGTGGTTAGTGGCTTGCACCTAAACAAACATAAGGATTAATATTCTCTAACCCAATCAGAAGTGAAAACACCACCCTCAATCTCAGTCTCTTAATTCTGAAATGGTATCTTTCAGCTGTTGTGCTGGCTAGTGGTCTCTCACTGTCCTAGTCTCTGCTGTATTTTCCTACTGTCATTCCTCATTTGCTTCATCTCAGCTTCTCCTAAAGCCAAGTACCCAACTTACTCTCCAGGCTGATTCAGTAGTACTTGGTTTAGGCTGCTTTGGAATTTGCTTCTTTCCTCAAGAAATAGCAGCCAAAGCTCTCACTTTAAACCTTTTCAGCTACTCAGCTGTGCTAGTGAATTGCCCTAGACTCAGGTAGGCTACAATCAATCCCTTGGGTTACTTAACCAAAGCTGAGGTCTCATTCTCCTCATCCAATGAGTTAAGCAATCTGGCAGTCAGGGTGGGGTATCTGAGTAGGAGTCTGAGACAAACACTTCCTTCTGGCCCACATGCTAAAACAACACGGGGTCATGGATCCTTGAATGTTGCTTTTACATAGATCCACAACCATGAGGACTTGGTTGGAAATTTTCAGACAAAATGCAGTTTACTTTGGAAAATACCAATTCACTGAGCCCAGAATGTTTCATTCAAAACACTACAGGTTGGCAAACTTTTGCCAAATCAAAGGCAATGTTCCACTGTAATCTTGCCTCACTTTCCCGTGGATTGTCCCAGGGCTGGGGATCTATTGCTTCTAGGGCTGAGGGCTCTGGGTACTTCTGTCAAGCAGACTGACTTAGGGAAGGAACTCATGAAGTCCAAGGTCTACAGGTTTGGGTAGTCCATTTGCCACGGACTTGCAGACCTGGAAAGCACAGGGTTTGCAAACCTAGGAGGTCCACTCTGAATCAAAACAAAAGTCCAGTTTTATTATAAACCTCTCCCCCCAGCTCCCCCAGATTTCCTTGAATGGAAAACCTTGCTTTTCAGCTAGTGGTCCCCATATGTTTGCTGGGTTGATACTTGTGTCAATGACCTTTATCCTGACATTTCCTTTTAAACTGGCTTTATTTATGTAAAATGTGTATACAGCTTAGATAGATGACTTATAAATATGGACACATCACTTACCAATTGCAAAGTTTCATATTTCAAGCAGTAAAGGGAATTATTTAGATTTGTATATAGGAGTTAAGCTAGGAACAATGGGATGAAACAGAGATGTTGTCCTCTCAACATCAGAAAAATCTTCAAAACAATTATAGAATCATAGAATCATGATATATATCACAGACTACAAAATGGCTTCTTAGCAGAAGTTACATGAGGTTTTCAAGGAACATGTACTGAAGAGACAATTTTGTACTGGCAGGGGGATAAGGGAGTAAATTGTATGAAACGTAATCTGTTTTTCCCTTATCAAATTTATATTCCCTGACAAAAAACTATGGTAAAACTAAATTAAAGCTGAAAGTATTTATCAAAATGTGGGATAAAATACATTACAGGGGCGATGAAAATATCCCAGAAATAAGCATTATAACTCTAAGGAATTCATAGTATCATTTACCCTGTAGTGATACCATATGGCAATAACCATATGTTTGTGATTAAAGTATTTTAGTGTTCATTGTTCCAACTTTGAAAACATTGATTTTTTTAAGGCCTATTGAGGTATTTTTTCCTTCATGTTCTATCTCTGGACAGAGTTAGATATTGTATCAATGCATTTCCATGCTTTAACATGACTTTTTAATATGAGTTATAAATTTAATTAAATTATCTAAAAGTATGGTGCTTTGCTTTTCTTGTCTACTTAGATTGTAATCTCTCGGGGCAGAGACTAATTCTTCCTCTTTGTCCTTGCAGTATGCAAAATATTGGGATTCTGAATGTGGTCCAGATCCCTAGAAGCTCTGATACAAATAGATAACATATCAGTGATTTTTTTACTGTAAGGAGGATTGCAAGCATTCAGTTACCTAATTACATAGATCCTCCACGACAAAACACCGATATATTTCATAGATTCACAGACTGTAAGGCTGGAAGGGACCTTGGAAGATTATTGGGCTCAACCCTCTGCACCAAGCTGGTAAGATAACTGGGGGTCAGGTGACCCCAGCAAGGTCCAGTCTCCTCTTGAATTTCTTAAAGGACTTAATTTTTAAAAATGTATGTAACTAACGTGTTATAAAGGATTATGCACTTCACAGCTTCCAGAGTCTTTAATCTCGCAAGACCCCTGTGAAGAAGGGAAATATTATTATCCCCAATATACAGGTGAAGAAGAGTTGAGCTACAGAAAGACTAAGGGTGTGTTTACAGTGCATTAACTATAGCGAAGGTTTCGAGAATGTTCTTCCCAGCCACTCCTGTTCACATGCACCAAACCTGAAAATGCCGAACTGTCACGTGCTTAGGAGCATCCTTTCCTAGATATACCAGGGACATGATACAGACATGCTCCAGGACAAAGGTGTCAAACAGACAGCCTGCGGGGCTCTTGGAGGGCTCTGAGAATTCAGGGGTAAGGCAATCTAGGTCACGGACTACCAAGTTCCAATTTATGGAGCCTTGCTGAGGATGTGTTTTGGCAGCAGCAGGGCAGGCAGTGACTGTGTTAACCTCCAAAGCTCCCTAAATCAACACACTGGCCTGGACACCTGTGGCCATTAACACCACTAACTGCTTGGCCAGCTGCAGGAGGTGGGTCCACCACATCCAGTCTAAGAGGAACCCCATAGTCTGGGCCTGGCATCCCTGCTCTAAGAGACTTGGTCAATGTCACAAAAATCTGTTGTAGAGTAAATTAATTGAATCCATTAATTGAATCCAGTTCTCACTTTATGTATAACTAATTAATGGATTTACTTGTAACTTTTCATTGAAGTCATGCTTTACTCAGAGTTACCGCTGTACTTTGTAGGGAGGATAAACTACCTTTTTATACATAAGAAAGATGACAACTCCGTGCTGTAAGTGCAAAGCTCAGGTTAACTTTTTACATATGAAGCCAGCCACAACCAGGGCTTGCATACTAGCATTGCCTGGAAAACAGAGTTGTTTTTCATGCTTTGGGGGGATAAACTTTCTTTATCCCATTTTAGAAAAATAATTGTAAGAAACTGAAAATGTATGTACAATTGTCCCTGACTTCTTGTGGCCAGATCTGAGGAAGAATATCTTGCATTTGAAAGCTTGTCTAACTCTATCTCATCTACATAGTTGGTCCAGTAAAGTTATCACCCTAAGAAACCCCTGCCCCTCATTCTATTCTTCCACGGTCATTCTGGAATTCAATAGCTCTGAAACAGAGTGAGAGCCCTAGGGAAGATCATGTGACAAATGCATTGTGAACAAGATGGCACAGCTATTCTGCTGAAGATACATTAGTACATACCGGGAGTGTCTACGTGAGACTTTTACTGAGGAGCCAACTAATTATCTCCTCAGTAAATGTCTCATCATCTACCCGTGCACCCCTATTAGGGCATGGGAAACTAATAAACTCTGCAGCAGGGTAACACTTGTAAATACAAGTACTACCCTGCTGTGGAGTTTTTCATGCAAACCAGCATACGTGTAGATGCTGCCCAGTTGGCTAGGGCACAAGGGTGCTTCAGTGCAGGGGCTGCCTGCCTGGACTGAAGCCTCCTCATGCCCCAGCAAGCTCCTCTGCAGCACTTTGAGCCTGGCTGGAGCAGCCTAAGGCTGACAGGCTGACCCCCAGGGCTGCTCTGACCAGGTTTCAAATACTGTGCATGAATAAGCTCTGGAGCTGATTGCTCCAGAGTTAATTGCTCCTGGGCACATGTTAAATGGTGCACCTAGAACCAAAAAATTGGAGTAATAAGCTCTGGAGTTTATTCATGGGCTAATTGCACATGCAGACACACCCACATTCTACATATATAAGCACTATAGAAACACTAAGATTAATAGTAGCTGCTCATAGATCCTGAAGACAAGGGGAAAAAATCTGCTCTCTCATAAAATCCAATTAGTATTTATCTTTGAATTTCAGGTCAGCTCAGGAATGTTATACAACTTCTTTATTGCCAATTATTTTACATGATGGTAAGGGACTTGTCCTTCTACACCTCATAAATTTGACATACCGTAGTTTGAAATCTCATTAGCCTTTTGTATCTCCAGATGTAACTTACAAACATCGAGGCTCTTGTGGATGCAGTTTTACACTATTACTTTTGAACAGTGTGCAATTTTTGCAACCACATGTTTTGTATTTGTCCCTTTCTTGAATTCTCCATTTCATTTAGTAGCTAAATTAAAATATTGTGTTCAAAACTAGCCTTTTCAGCTACTTCATGGTCTTTTTCTTGACTGGTGCAGTCTCAGAAAAGTTGTACTATTAATGCTGCCCGTGGGAGTAGATCAGACATCTGAATGTTGCATGGAAATTTATGAGAGCATAGTGGGTGCCATTAATATGTGCAACCTTGTTCTGTCTCCTTGTTTATTGATGACATATGGTGAAGTAAAGTAAAGTGACATATGGTAGTGTAAAGTAAAATGGGGGCTTTGACTAAATTTGTAGAAACAAAATAACTGATGTATGTCAGCCTTAATTTAATGGCCATCTCTGCAATGGCAAAAAATGAGCTCTGTGGTTAATCACTGGTCCTGTTTAATTACTGGAAGCTGGACTGGCCACTTGTTGAGGTAGACTCACTGGCTATGTCCAGATATGCACAGCTGTGCGGTATGTGGCACTGCAAACACACCCGTGGCATCACGTACCGCATGTTCAGTTGTTCTCTGTGCTCCAAAAAAACCCATGGAGAAAAAAAGTGAAGCAGCACATGCATGGGCAGCATGCACTGCTCAAAAACAGAACCAAACTGCCCGGAGCTGTACTGAGGCTGCTGGACAGGCTCTGAGTGGCAGAATTACCACTTTTGCAGCCCTGGGAAGACCCCAGGACCCTAGGTAAATCTGCTGAGGCCAGCCCAGTGCTGGCCCCAGCCTCCCCTACCCCACCCAAGGTAACTTACTGTGTACCACAGACAGTGCAAGGTTCCCTGCCACTAGTTGTACCCAAGAAACAAAATGCCCATGCATGTGTGGATGTGGCCATGGTGTCTAGATTACAGTTTGTGCCTTAGCTAAATTTTGCAGGTACTGGGTTCCTTTCTTGCCAAAACAGGCAAAGTCTAGCTTTGTAAAATTCATTTTTAGGTACTTAAACACAAACTTAGTGCTATTGTGTTTAATAATTTGTACAGAAATGATTGAATTTAAAGAAATCATGTTTCTATTAATGTATTTTTATTGACATGAGCACACATGTATTTCAATTGGCTTTTATACATTTTTTAAAGCAATAACCTATATTTTGGATCTACCAAGTTGCAAGAGTTTCTATATAAATAAAGTTCTTCTTTTTCCTAAGCATTTAATGCTTGTCTAAAAAAAAATATTTTCAGCCATATTTGAGTACAAAATATATATATATGTGTGTGTGTGTGTATGTATATGTATACACACACACACACACACACACACACACACACACACAGAGTTAAAGTGGCAAATCCTCATAGTCTCTTGGCTAATACAGATGTAATTGGATTGGATTAATATTTATTCTAGGCAGGATGGCCCAACACTTTCTCTTATAAAATCCTGCATTCAAGTGATTCTATTTGTGTTGAAATTCTCTAGGTCAGGTAAATATTTTCAGTCAGAATAGTTCAGCTGTTTCTGAGAAGGAAATGAGAGAATAATATATTGCATTGCCTATGTTGATAAATTATTAAGGTTTTTTTCTTTGAAGAAATCTTGTACCATGTGCATTGGATCAAGGCTTTTAGAGGCCACTTCCGACCAAATGCATTCACAAATAAGCTGTCCCCATGAAAACCTGCTCAGATTTGCCCAAGTTATAAACCTTTAAATAATTACAGTTTGTACAAACTGGGTGCATCTATACATGTCCCTATGGTGCCTTTGTTACTGCACCATGCAGTTATTTTTAGCTGCTACAATGCTGTAGCAATGTGCTATACAATGAGGGAGAGTATTGATACGGCAACATAGCTACAGAATCACGGTTTGTGACTGCTCATGTTACGTCACCGTAGCACATTGGTAGGGCAACATAACGTCACGTGTAGATGCACCCACTCAGTAGAAACTTTTTCAATTTAGATTCTGGTCTCATTAGCATGATTTGGCCCCTCATAAGTCCTAGCCCTGACCAGATTGTTCATGAGTCATCTCTACACATCAATTGTGTAGGCTTCATCCTAGAGCTACAGGAGTCCAAAAGAGCTCTCCTGTAATGGCTACTCCAAGCTCTTACTCCTGGGAGGTTCCTCTGAAAATATGAACCCTTGAGCTAAGTACAGACAGTCAAAAAGCCCAAGGCTGAATTGTTTCAGTCTTCACAATTTAGTCTAAGCTGCATAGATTGAACCAATAAGTATATGAACATTCACTTTTGATTCTGGAAATGCAGCCACATGCCTGCAGTGTCCCAGGCCAGAAGACAGTGCGGGTACTAGAGCATCCCTCTCTGTGTGGCTGAAGCAGACAGCTTGGGCAAAAGCTAGCCCACCCATCCTGCAAGTGGGGGTTTGTGGGGGAGGTGCAAGTATCCTGGGATGCTAGGGGACTAACTTGAATTTAGAGGGGATCTGGGACAGGAGTTCAATAAACTGATTTAACCTACTGTATTTCATGGTGTATAAGTTGGGTTTTGAAGGCCAATTTTTGGGGCTTAAATATCCAATTTGACTTATACCCTGTGCCACATGAAAAAGTCAGGCATGGGGCTGGGTTTGTTGCTCAGCTGGCATGGCCCCATCCCCTGTGATCTGCACTGCCTCAAGCCACACCAGCACCACTCACACCACCTACACCAGCCAAGCGCCAGCACCAAGTTTGGCTGTGTCCCCTGCAAGTAGCACCAGGCTTTGTGCTCAGCAGCGCCACCCGCAGCAGACAGGACCAGGCTTGGTACTCATCTGGCATGGCCCCATCCCCAGCGAGCCTGGTGCTGCTCACAGGGGACAGGGATAGGATCAGGTTCAGCACTTGGCTGTCACAGCCTTATCCTCTGAGAATAGCACTGGCAGCGCTGCCTGCAGGGGATGAGGCCACGTGGAGCCCAGCCCTGTCCTGCTCCCCATTCCCCATGAGCGGCACTGGGCTTGGCTGGGGACAGGCTGCTTGTAGGGGACTGGAATGGGGACAGGCTTGGTGTTCAGCCAGTGCAGCCCCATCCCTTGCAAGCAGCACCAGCAGTGCCACTCACAGGGGATGGGGCTATACCATCTGAGCACCAAGCCTGGCCCCAACTTGTACACGGTGCCTATAAAAATACTTACCTTTCAAATCAGAAAACCAGGGGTTGACCGTCACGCCATATTGACCTATACACCATAAAATATGGTAAATCAGTTAAGTCTGATACTACATCCACCCAAGTTTATCTTAAACTGGTTTTGGCTACTTTGAAAATGGTTTATATGCACCAACCTACTGTTGTGTTACAAATTTGTACTTGTTTCTAATCACATATATTGGTTTATATGTCATTTCTGTCCCTAGCCTTGAATACTTGGGGTTGTTAACTCAGAGGTATTCTAGTAGAAGGGAAGATGGGTAACCAGGATTTCCCTAACTAGCAGATAGATTTTGAAATCAACTTGACAGGCAGGACTAGTTTAGACCCCTATGTAGGTTTCTTTAGAACTTTGTCAACAAATAATCATTTCCACATTTTGCTTTCAGTGAATTGGCAGATTCTGATGCAAAAAGTTTCCTCAGAATTTTTCCTACCACCTTAACTTCCACAGAGTGTGTATACTCCCATTCTGCAGTCTAGCAGAATGATTCTCTCCACAGATAATCCCATTTCCAGCTTCTTTTTTTGTACTTGGTGCAGGGTCAAGGGGCAATGGAGTAAGACCAGTAAGTGGGTAGATACGTGCTGGAAGAGAAAATATTAGTTTGCTAAAGGAGTAGGTTTTTTTCCCCCAGAACATCTTCCATCTAAACTTCCTTAAAATAATCTTTGTGCCTCCTGAATCTAATTTCTTTCCATGGGAAGATTTATATATCGCAAAAACTGTTGTGCACAGTCCAATCTGCAGACCCCCTGGGGTTAAAACTTTACCATATGCTGCCTCTTACTACTGCCAATCCCTCTGGTTCTCAGAGAAGAAACACATTAACAAAGACATCTGTGACTATGTAGAAAATACCTTTGTGAAAGTGGAGGAGATTCCACTGTAAAGGAATTCCCATGGGAAACAAAAGGCTTTCTCCCTTTTTTACATAACAAGCCAACTGGTTTATGACTAGCCACTAGTTCACTCCCCACCCCCCTCAGAAATAAGCTTTGAACAAAAATATTATGTGAGCTTGATTGGCTTTAATCCTGGTTTGATTCTGCTTAATACACTGGTATTATGCCTGCATTATACTAGTGTGAAAGGGGAAGAAGGACCACCTCCCCCTGGATTAATTGTCCTGGCTTGAAATCCAGCTAGCACAGCTGTACTTCACATAAATGAGCATACAGATTAGTATTTACAATTCTTTTTCTTTATTCCTCAGAGTCTTAGAAATAAGAGCTGGTCTTTCTCTTGGCTGTTGTGCTATGATTCTTCACCGTTCCTGAAAGCATCACCTCAGACCTGTACTGGGCATGAAGATACTCAACAGATGCGCATAACGGTGTCCAAGGTGTTATCAGGTGGCAGTGTCGAATCACTCTAAGCCCCTGGGCTTAGATCTCAGCGTGATGGGCACTGCAGAAAATTCAGAATAACCTTATAACTAGACTCTTAAATTATGTTCACTCCCATCCTATAATTCGTCTTTTTGTCCCAACACAGCTCTGACATGTTGTGTCAGGACGAGATTGAAGGGCTGTAGCACTCCATGTCCATTGTTGCTTTTCTCCCTTATCTGCTATGCAGTGCTGCTCCAACTCCTGTCTCTTCTTATTGAGGGCATCTCTTCATTTCTGTCTTCTTTTTAGATGCTAGCTGCTTTGCATTCTTCTTGAATAGAAATGTGTTTTCTCCTTTGCTAGTGCACAGAGCTGTAATTCTTCAATGCATCCTGCTAGCTAGCCAGTTCCTCCTCAGAGTACCTCAGGCTTCATGGTTCCCTTTACTGTTTCTGTTTTCCTACAAAACTTCTCATAAGCCTTGATTCAGAAGTCACACTTTTCATTTCAACATGGGTCTATGGGTGCCCTCAGACTGGATCACTCCTATATGTGCCACATCAAACACAAATGGTAAGTGGAGCACTGTGCACACAGGCATTTTGATGGATAGTCACAGAGGCACTTTTGATGCATCAGAGACAACCTTCATGTTTCTGAGCAGGCCTGCAAAATAAAATTGTTCTGCCTTTCCTGCCACACGTGTAATTTGGTACTGTGCTCAGGGATGACTTAAAGACTTTGGGGAAGGTTAGAAAGATGATTCTTTGGGGTTGATCCAACTGTGCATGCTTGTGAGTAGGAAAAATCTCTAGGTCCCTTGTTTCCTGCATCTCCTAACTTGCTGCTGCTCCATTGCTTATTCTTTTCAAAACAATCATTGCTCTACATGTCCATTAATACACTTGGAGTGAAAGAGAGAGAGAGAGAGAGAGAGAGAGAAAGAAAGAGAGAAACTCTGAGTCTACGGTTCTAGCTCCTCCAAATCCACAGCAGCCACAAGATTGATGGGGTAAATGACTAGCTCTGGTAGTTTTTTATTTTGAACCTCTGCCAAAGTTAAATGTATAGCAATTTCTAGCCAGAGAAAAATGGTTTCAATATAGACTGACTTAGCACAAGGCCACTTTGTGCTTTTGTGTATAAAGGGTCAGGCCAGCGAATTCACTTCAGGTGGTAATTTCACTGTAGGGGATGTTATCAATGTATCCGAACATTAGCTGTGTTTATGTTTCAGGAATGCATTTTATGCCATATATGTATATATAGCATTCTTGACCCTTAGCCTTGACTCCAAGCTTTGCTATATGCAGCCAACGTATCTATAACACGTTTCTTTGTTTCACACCATCCACTGTAGACACAGCTGATACTCTTCAGTGGAGATGTTTATTGAATCTTACAGACAAAACGTCTCGATCACCTGGTAAGCCTTTGAATTTGAAATCTGTAGCTCAGTCATTTCCCTCCTGTTCTCCCTGTGATGTGAGACTTGCTTTTCTGCCTCTTCCCTTCCATACAGCTCAGCTTCCAACCAGGCAAAACTTCTCTTTCAAGTGGACTTTTTCACCTCTCTTACCAATCTGCGAGCCCTGAATGCGCTGTCTACTCTTGCGCACCAAGAGTTTTTATGGATTAATTAAAAAATGATGAACAAAGAGTGAAAGATGCAATCTCTCCTTTTTTTTAAAATTGAACCATGACATTATAGGGTTATTGATTCAGACCCTCTTTCCCTTGTTGGTTTGTTGCATTGTAGAGGGGAAGCAGTAGGTGCAAGGGTTCAAGAGGAGTTACCACATATAGCAGCTAGACTAAGATTTCCACAGGGCCAGATTCTGACTTCATACCAACATAAACCAGGAGCATTTCTACTCACAGTGCACAATTGTAAAACTGAAATCAGGCTCAGCTGTGCAGTATGGTGTACTACTGAGTATTTTTTCTGCTTCAGCAACCGATCTATGTCTTT
Source organism: Crocodylus porosus (assembly GCF_001723895.1). Classification (NCBI taxonomy): domain Eukaryota; kingdom Metazoa; phylum Chordata; order Crocodylia; family Crocodylidae; genus Crocodylus; species Crocodylus porosus. The sequence goes on along the minus strand of NW_017728950.1, from coordinate 6,381,924 downwards.
CACCATAACAATCCCAGAAAGCATCTCAAATGCAAAGGAAGGAAAATATATTTAATGTCTCTCATTTCTAAAGGGAATTCCTTTCCTTCCATTGGGGGTGGAAAGGGATGTGTAATTTCCTGAAATGTTTAGACCAGCTGCTATGTGTGTGCCCCAGCAGAAAAATATTTCATTGAAACTATTCCCTATGGGCCAGGTTTGGTAGTTCCCCCTTTTCACTGAACTTTCTCTCAATGCTGTAATTTTAATTCTCCACCAGTTTGCACAGAAATTAGGTGTGGGTAAACTCAGTTAGGAGATCTTGGATACAAGAGCTAGTTTCAGGCATAATCATCCTTCCCCTAGAGGTCCAAGTAAAATTAAAGAATGCCTAAAGAAACCCAAAACTCAGACTAGGAATAACAACACAAGTTTGACATGTCACTCACATTATTTTAACCCATTTGAGAAACTTTAATGCCCTGAAGCCTTATCATTAAGTAGATGCCTTGGCATTTTAAAGTTCATTCATATTAGGGGCCATATAGTCTTCTTGACCTTTGCAAGGAACTGCCATTAAAATTGGTAGTCCTCAGATATTGCCTTTCTCCTAGGGGAAAATAGCTTTCCCATCAGCAAATAACTTCATTTATAATAACTAATACTAGCAAAAATTGTTTGTTTTCAGCTTTCACGCAAGCGTTGAAAACATGACGTTTGGGCATTGCTCTACAATAATTATATAGGGATCTTAAAGCTATAACGACTGTGTTTATTTGAATCCAAGGTGACCCTAAATTTAAGACAGCCCCTCAAAATTAGATTCTCTACATGGAAAATGTATACGTTTGTTATAATTTTCCATGTAGAAAATCTAATTATTCAAGGGTTGTCTTTAACTGATTCCTGCTCCCCCCCCACCACTGCCGCCTCTGCAGCCATAAGGCCCCTTTCCCCCTCCCCTTCTGCTCCCCCTCTTGCCCTTGTCTCTCAGCTTCTCCTCCCCTCTCCCTCCAGTCCTCCTAGCCTCTGCTCCCCGCTCTCCCCCTTACCCCTGCTGGCAGGCTCTATCCCTGTTGTAGCTGGAGCACTGAGCACGGCCCCAGCCCAGCCTAGAGCAGCCATGAGGCTGTGCTCAGTGCCCCAGGCTGCAATATGGATGGAGCCTGCAGGCACAGAGCAAAGGTAAGGTGGGAGGGAGTGGGGCAGGTGCAGAAGCAGAAGCTGTGTGGGGGCTGGAAAGATGGGGAGAAGAAGGTTTGGGGGGGGACATGGCAGGATGCAAGGGCAATAAGTGTGGCGAGCAGGCAGCAGCTGGTTCTGTGACTACTGCTCCAACCCTGGGTAGGGGCTGGAGCCCAAGCCACAGCAGCCAAGTGCCTCCCCTGCCCCCCACCATCCTACTACTCTGCTCTAAAACAAGGGTCTTTCCCCCCATTTTAAATGGGGAAAAAACCTTGTCTAAAAATTGAGTAATTACAGTAAATGCAACACTTTAGGCTCAACTGTCTGTAAGAACACTGCAAAATGACCAGTTTTGAATTTGAATACTCAAATTTGCATTTTACTGCACAAGTGAAAGTATCTTTTCTATGGACACACAAACATAGGGCTGCAAAAGAGACGCTGTATTATGAATACTCACTTTAATGACCTAAACGTTGATCTGAGACTCAAAATATAAGAGCTGGCCCTAGGGCAGATGGCTAGGCTTGAAAACAGGTCTTCCCAAAGGAAAAGATGGAACTGACCCAAGTGGGGATGTTCAAGAGCAGAATGCATGATCACATGATATTATGCTGGGGCAAAGGATTAATTGATATGTATTGAAAATGTATTTAAATGTCCAAGTGCACTATATTCTGCAGGACTATGGTCCTTTCTACTTAAGAATATAGGCTGTTTTATTTCCTTATTTCTTTAAGTTTAAGAAATGTTGATTACCTTGAGAATGTTAAATTTCTTATAATGTAGTAATTACTTGAAAATTATGTTTCATTATCCCTGTTTTTCCACTTTTTTAATGGTGAAGTGTTTATATAGATTTAGCTGAAATATGATCTAGGCAAATTGGTTAAGATGATATATGTTTCATGGGAATAAGGATTGCTTCCTGAAAATATTTATGGGAAAGGGTTTCCACCTGGGCTTCCATCAGTGCTTTCTTCATGAACTCTCCAAAGGAATCAGCTCACACAATTAACCTTATCCAGCTCACACAAGTAGTTTTAAGATCTGACCTCTATTGCAGATTTCTTTAAGGAGTAACTAACCATCACAGTCATTTTGGAGACAGAGTCCAAGACAGTCATGATCTGGAAAAATCCTGTTTTGACATCTCTCTCTTTAAAGTACATCAGAAAAGAAAGAGCGAGTCAAGGACTGTCTTCCTGGTTCATTCATGAAAACATCCAGAGAAGATTTCTGGGTGATCTGAGAGTTTGAGAGTATGTGGTAATACTGTTTATATTATAAGCTTTGTTTATTTAGGGACCTGCAAACATAGTTTCTCTTACAAGGGTTTATTCTGAAGTGGGTTTTTCCTGCAGGCATCTGTCACAAGCGCCTTACCGTCTGTTCAAATTATTTATACAGTTCTGCAATCCTTTTGCTCCTGCCGCCCCATCTCCCTTTTCTATGCATTTGTAGCTCATAGATTTTTTAATTTGTTTTATATATTCAAAATAAAGCTCTGATTCTTTTGATTTCCTGTCATCTTGCCGTTTATAATTAAAGGAACAGAAAATTGGTAGAGGGGAAATCAGCATCTTGTTGTGACCACCTTCAGCACATGCAGCTTAAATGACATAAAGAGATCAAGTAGACAAGCATTAGCTGTCAAGCACTTTGAATGAATGACTTTGGGGTTATTTCTGTGGCAATGCATAAGCCGTATAGTCTGCTCCTGAGAAACAAACTTTTATATGTCCTATTGCATTTTGGATTTTTCAAGGACTATGGGAGTTGAGTTTGGGGAATAAAAGCCAAAATAAGACACATTTTGACTATGCTCAATTTGTTTCCCTTTTGTGAAAGGTTTCTTTTTCACCTTCTGATTGTACTTAAAGAAATGCAGGTTTGGAGAGGAGCTCTAGAAGTCATTTAGCCAAACCATCCGCCTGATGCAGGATCATCTCTATCCAAACCACACCAAGGAAATCCTTGTCCAACCTATTACCAAAACCACACAGGCAACCCAATATTTCAAACAACTAGGCAAAGGTTTAACATTACTGTAAAGGTATGCCTATGCATAAGGGGTTACAGCATTTAAGCCTAAGAAAAAAGACACATGCCATATTTTCTCTGCAGTAAACTTGACTTTACTATGCAGTAAAGGGGGAGCAGACACATGACGCACAGCCCTACTGTGCAGTAAATCACTCAAATGCAGGGCAAAGTTGCCTCTTGAAAAATGTATTAGTAACAGGAATTTACTACATGGGCAGTTTCATCCCAAGAGGGATATACTAGTTTCCATGGCACTGTGACAGGACTTAATATGGACAGCTAGCTTGAAAGAGCTAGTTGTGTGTCCATTCCTAGCTACAGAGTAAAATCAGGATTAACTATTGCACAGTAATTGTGCTATGTATCGACATCCTAAGACACTGAATGATTCAAGAGACAGTAAAGAGATGCCTGTCTTACTTTTCTGTGTGATAGTATCAGGATTTTACTGGTTTTTGGGTAGTTAATCTTGCTTTGTGAGTTTGTGGATCATGAGCTTTAAACTACAATTCTCAGGATAAAAGTGATTGTAAAAATGGCATCAAGGGGTTGTATGCTTCTTGTTTCTTGGCAATTTCTGTATCAAATACACTTGGCTTTCATTTACAAGATTGTCTCCTACCATCTCATCTTAGACTGTCATACTCAAACCAGATTAGTCAAACAAGGTAAGCCAGGGTGACATCTGACAAAGTAGGCTGACCCTATGAAATCTCAGTCTCCACAATGCCATCCTTCTCTACCTTCTGCCTACCTAAGGCTAACATGGCTAATCACCTCTCCACTCAGGATTATCAATACATGCTCTCTCTCTCTCTCAGAGGATTTATAGTTTCTAGAACTGCCCTATATATGTGTGTATATACATATGCATATATAGATTTCTATAACTCTGGTGTTTGCGCAGTTTGAAAAATAACACTGATACAAGTAGTCAGTTTTTCATTCATTTTAATTCTCTGTTCATGATTCCGGACAGAGCTCCTTCAGTGCCGATAAGACCTGTTCATACTTGCTAACACCAATCAAATGTGGTATAGGGAGGAGCTAGTATAAAGTCATCATGTTAGTTTCTTTATCAGGTCTCTTTGAATTCTTTTATCAATCATTACTATGGATGAAAAATATCAACATCCACCTTTTTCCCCTAGTAAACTATTTGCCTGTTGAAACTTCAAGGCACAGACTCTGAATCAGGAAGTATACTGGTAATACTTGAGTTCTCCAGTTAAAATGCCTGTGGTCCCTCCCCATCCTTTATAGCATCTCCCTAGGTTTCCTAAAAGGAATGTGGATCATTTTGTAAGGAATACTGCTGGAAAATATCTTTCTGCACATGGATATTGCTCAGTGCTCCGCATGGCGATTGAAAACGGGCAGAAAAGTATATTGCAAAGAGCAGTTTGTTCACAAGGTATGAATTCCCTGCACTTGCGGCAGACAAGCCTGTGTAAGTCATGCATATTTATTTTAAGATAACCCTTAAAAGAAGAGAGATCAGGTTCACAAAAATATATGTTATAAAGGAGAATGAGCCAATCAGATAAATAGCTGAGTTCAGCCTATATCAGAGAGGTTTCCCTCAAGGCTCAGTAATTGCTGCACTCAACAGCAAGAGAAGGATGGCAAGGAAACAGGTACTCCAGACTGGAGGAATAAACTCCATTCTCTACAAAGAAATTATACTCTTGCATAAAACCAGGGTTCTCCTTCTGGAAGATCTGGGTACATTCACATAGAATAAAAGAACCAAACATAATTACTTGTAACCTTACCATGCATGTAATTACAGTCGTGATAATATGTGAAATGAGCCAAAATATTTGGTGGGCTGTCTTCTCCAGATGTACTCAGAAAACACCATAATCATAAGTTATAACCCAGCCTGCTGAAAAGCACAGCAGCTCCTGTGACACATGGACATGACTTTTTTAAAAAAAAATCCTTGGCTGCCCTACCAAACAGGGAGAAACTTGTTTACTTATTTTGCTGGTTTAGCATGAAGTTGTAGGAATAAAACCTAGCCATCGGGTACTTCTGAAATATTTGATTTCTCAAACCCTACCTATCTTTTCTTCTGGAACCCATCCGCGTAGTCTCTGAGCACTTCTGCGTTATTTTTCACCTAGTTCTAAGGCAGAATTAGGGTTAGCAGATACAAACCAACCCTGAGAAAAGGAGTAATGGAAATCACTGCCTTGGCAGGATTGTCTCTCAGCAGACACAAATCCTCCCTCAGTTTTTCAGCTCACAGACATGTCCTGAGTCATCTTGGTCAGAAAGCACCTCTTTCCCATGATTAGTAATTATGGGAATTTACTGGTAATTAATTACCAGCTATGCAGCTGGTAATTAATTGGATTCAGTTGGACTTTGTCTGTGTCAGGACTGAGTAAAACCAGAAGATGAACAGCAGGTGTTGCTCACATTTATCTAAAAAAAAAAAAAAAAGGGGGGGGGGGGGGGAGGGTGGTTTTCAATGTTGGAGGATGAAATTCTGGTGGTAGTGATGTCCATGGCAAAACTTCCAGTAATTTCAGCAGGGTTAGGTTTGTTGCCGGCTGAAAAACTTCTGTAGCTCGAAGGAAGTAGAGCTCAGATGTTTAATGTATGGATTTTTCTTACAAATATATTTTGAAGAGGTTGTTTTACTACGTTCCAAGTTAACTTTCCAGGCAAAATGCATCATACTATGGATGTTACAACATCACAAGGGCCTTGATTTTATGTGATGACTTTTTTGGTGGGGGGGGGTGACAAGGTGCAATTTGACGGTGCTCAGTATTGGAAACTGATGTGATAAGCTGAAAAACACCAGAGATCAGCTAGTGTTTGTTGTCCATATCCACAAGGGACTAAAGTCAGACTGTTAATTCTGTTTAGTACTTAAGGAAAACTAGGTTCATTGCAGTGAGAACCATACTTAGAACCATCCACTAAGTCATGCAGTTCCACCTTGTGGTAAAAATGTTCATAGGATGCGTTCATTAAAAATAAAGAAACAAACTATACAACATGATGCCTTCTTAAATTGCTAAGAAGCAAATGCCCAAATTCATAGGTACAAGACAATATATATTAAGAATATGAGATAATACTAGTTTGGTGCAGACTAGACAGTTTTAAGCAATGGAAAATACCAACTGCATCTTTAAATATGTGCTTGAACTCCCTAGCTTCTGAAACAAATGCTACTTGTTTTGATATTCTTTAAAATGTGACCCTTTCTAACAAGCTATTTGGACAGATTTCCTTGTAGCCAAAAGTGAAGAGTTCATCACTTTTCTTTCTCCACCATTGTTCTTTTTACTTTTCTTCTTTAAAATATTCAATAATATAAACTACTTGGCCATTTTCCTCACAGTTTGATTGAGAATTTAATATAAGAAATTACCTTGTCATTCACAACATGTGGAAATGTATCATTGAACACCATATGCTATTTTGCCATACTATTCAAAGTTTTGTTTTGAAAATAGGATCATGTATCCACTACTGTGAATTTCACTTGTTGCAATGGGGGCTTTAATCAATAGCATCTATGATATCGTTTTGGCTTCCCTTCAGTTCTAGATTCATGTGTTCTGAAGTTGTTCTTCTAGATCAGTGGGTCTTAACCTTTCTAGACTCAAGACACCACTACACTACACTATACTATAGAGATCATCTGGGACAGTGATTCTCAACCAGGGTGCTGTGGCACACTGTGGTTCTTTGATAGCCTTCCAAGGATGTCATGGGTTATCACAGGGGTATACTTGGTAGCCGCGTTCGTCTGAGACAAAAAGACATACAAAAAACTGGAACTCTTGGTTCCAAAATGATACCTTTTATTAGACCAGCTACAACAAGGAAGTTTTTTTGCCTCCCTGCCTGCCACCTGCCACCTCCAGGGAAAGAATTCTACCTGATCAACACATCAAAGAGCTACTCAACACAGCTCACAAAGATGCTCACGAACTCAGAGGAACAGCCTTCCATCTTCAGCTCCCTCTGTGCAAAAATGAAATTTATTTCCTACCTATGGGGACTTAATACCATCTTGTACCATCTACACTTTTCTCAGAGCCTGACGAAGGGACTTTGATCCTGAAAGCTTGCAGAAAAGGACAATTTTCTTGCCATTTTCCAGTTGGTCTAATAAAAGGTATCATTTTGGAACCAAGAGTTGTAGTTTTTTGTATGGGTTATCACACAATTTTAACACTATTAAGGCTGCAAACTTGATTCACAAGATAAATGCAGAGATTTCCCACAGAGAATCTAGAGTGTTACAAATATCCTGCTCCATGTGGGCTTCCCGAGTTCTTTGCAACAGAAGAATTGAGCTCAGTTTTTTTTGTTTTATTTTGGGGGGGTTTTACTACAAAGAGTTAAAAATAAGAGCTAGCATTTTCCAAGGGGTGCCTTGTATCTAATACGGCATGACTTGAGTCTGAAAAGGTTGAGAACCATTGATCTAGGACAACAAATTTTGTAACACAAATAATAAGACTCCCCTGAATTAATTCCTATTTCATGCCCAGTAGCTGTGGTTCAGCAAGAGTATGTCCCTTTAGAAAAAACAACCAAGCTTGATTAAAAAATTGCTAGTGATGGCAAATCCACCACAATGGGAAATGGTTCCAATAGTTAGTTGTTCCTACTGCTAAAATTATGCATTATTTCTAGTCCAAATGTATTTAACTTCAAATTCCAGCCATAGAATATTGTTAAGAGACTCATTTGATGTGCTCAGCAGTTCTCTTTTATCAAACTGCCATTTTTTGTTTTTTTTCAGGCTGCAGCGTTGAACATGAGGCCTTGGCATGATAGCATAGCTGCACACCTGGGCTTACCCCCCGGGCTACTCAAAACTGGTGTGAAGTCTCCAGAGGGCCTAACCCTCTGCCCACCCCTTGTTACTGGAATGACCCCCACTTCCCTCATATAAACCCCTGAGCCAAAACGGGAAGTGTCGGGGCATCAGGGTAATTTGATTCAATACTGCTTTTCTGGCTTGCCCTTTATTTTTACTCTCTGTTTATTCCTCACTTCTTAATTCATCTGGCCTCCCTGGGCTTTCCACTGTTTGATCTCCCAGGTTCTTGACTTGTTTTGCCATCTGGACTTCACTCTCTGTTTCATCTCCTGACTTCTTGACTCAGCTTGTCCCTGGACTTCACTCTTGAATTGGCCTCCTGGCTTCCTGGCCTAATTTGACCTTGGATTCTGCTTATCAATTCGAGCCCTGGTCAATGTCTTGACCCCCTGAGTGGCCCCAGACCGGCATGACACTTTTATAATTTGGACTCATCTCACTTTGGATAGTCTTTGAGCTCTTCAACTTCCCTTGGATTAAGACAGTACTGAAGTACTGTCTTTTTTCTTTGCTTCTATGCCATGCTTCTTAGGGAGGCTCTCTCTCATGCATCTGTGGAGCTGAGACCCTGCTACCTATCTGTTCCAGCCTCCTTGAGGCTGATGCTGATCCCCCATATTCCCAATGGCTTATTGACACTGTACCCCGGAGATCCAGCCTATGAGTTTAGAGTCCATTGCCTCAGAGACACATAATAGTGAAACCAGATAGGCAAGCATGATTTGCAAAGGTTTCTAGATACAAATATGATTTAGTTTAAGTAGCATGAATGACACACAAATCCAGCCAAGAAGAAGAAAGCTCTAAATACATTTCTGTACCACCCATCCTGGAGCATTCTGTCAGTCTTCTTTAGGGGCAGACCCCTTCTGACATGAAAGCATGCTCTTCCTTCCTGTCTATATGTCCTGCATTTGTGAACTCTCTCCCTCAGCTTCTCAGTCATCGAAGCTCTGATCTACTGTGATATTAAAAGGCTATACTTTTTCAAGGTGTTGGAGAACACTGAGGCATTCATAACACACCAATTTCATATCAGTCAGAATTCCTTGGTTGTATATTGACAGGTTTCCCAAATTGTCACGCTCATGCCGGCATTTATAGGTTGTGGTCAAGTCACCTCTTAATCTTCTTTTTGATAAGCTAGAGAGATTGAAACTTAGAGACTACTGCTGTGAGGAATGACTTCCAATCCTTCAGTCATTCTCATGGTTCTTTTTTGAACCACTCACAAATTTTCAACATCTCTTGAATTGGGTGCATCAGAACTGAACACTAGGGCCGGATGGAGAGAGAATATAATCTCTATTGCTGTTCACTATTCCCCTGCTTAGATATCAATGTTTACATTAGCCCTTTTGGCCAGAGGCCTGCAATTGAAGCTCAGATCCAGTAGATTACTTGCCATGACCCCCATGTAGAGGTGAGGGAATTCTTTGGTGAACAAGAAATTCCACCAAAACAGTTTGCAAAACCAGGTTTAATTTGGTGACTAGTATCATTCAACCAAAATTATTTTAAAAATTAAAAACTTTGAAAGTATTTAATTTAAACTGTCCTTAAATAAAATATTTTCAACTTCTTAATTTGAAATAACATTTCTATTCTGAAACTGACCATACTTTTTAAAGACACATGGAGAACTAAATAATATGAAAGCTAGGCAAGGTGTTCTTCATTGAAGAAAATGCTATGAGTTAACCAAAATTTTTTTTTTAAAATTTTATGAAATTGTTTGGATGAAATAGTATACAGATAGGGGGGAAAAAATATTCACCACATCTGGTTTAGGTTTAGGTGGCTTACTTTAAGTTGCCTGCATAGCAACTAAAATCTAAAATGGGAGAAGCCCATGCAGATCTGTGAGGTGATTGCCTGGTCAGGTGGGGCAGGGGTAGTTAAAGCAGACCAGTTAGGGTTGGGGTGGGGAGGGGAAGGGTTAGAACAGCACAGCCCTGCATGCAGGTATTTGCTATGTCAAGTTAATCCTCCTAGATTGGGTTAACTCTTTATGGATCTAAAGTCAGAGCACGGATTTAGATTGGGTACCCCAATTTAAATGTAACAAATGGAACCCATAGCCTGTACACATTGATAACAACAGTAGTTTTGTATCAGAATAATGCTCTGAGTACAGTTCAGTGCTGTTTTCTGGGATTATTTTTCCCCAGACCCATGATGATTTCTTGTCTTAATACTAGAACTAAACCCTGTTTTAATATATTGTTAGATTTTTCCTCGTTGGTTCTTGTTTTGCCTGAAATGCAGCAGTCTGGTCTATGATTAAAAGTAGAAACAAGACATTTTTGGCTTGCTTTGACTTTCTTTTTTAATAAAGCTCCACAGCAAAAAATAAAATAAAGAAATGGCAGCATCATGATGAGGCATTATTTAATCTACCACAAATGTTCTTATATTGTTTTTTGCAGCAGTCACTGTGAATTATTATCTGATAATCCCTTTTTACCATGAAGACTAATCTATGTTTAACCAAAGACAAATCCAATACCCAGCATACCTTTTAGGAGAAATCAAACAGCAAATATCACATCTTGAAGGATGTAAAACTCATTCAGTATTTGTTTTTAAATGGGAAGGGGGGCATCCTCATCTCCAGTCTGTTTTCCAGCTTTACACAACAGTTTGGTTTTCTACAGTCAAGTTTACTTTTTGAAATCCCTGTCAGCAGAATTGTTCAGAAAGGGTCCCAAGCTAAATAATAAAAATGGAATGATTCCAATAAAAAATGCTGGATTTTAAAATTTAGCACTATCATAAAATAGAAGCTTTCTAGAGATAGATTGCTAAACCCACTTCCTTGCCAACACTTTTTATAGGACTCATCACTTTGGCCCCAACCTGGATTCAAATTTAAATCACACAGAATATGCAACATTCACAACCAAATTCTTGCTTTATTATATGGGCCATTTATCTAGCTATCAGAGACAGCAATTCCCTCCGCCTGTGTGCTATGCTGGGGCCCCCACTGAGATTTAAGCCACTAAATTGCTTCCATGTGACAAGATTCAGATATCACCTCAGAAAAAGATAGACCAACCATCCAACAGGAATTTGATGCTGAGTTTGTTTCAAAGCATCTTATTTCATAAGTTAATGGGTAACTCTTTTTTTCCCAACATTTATCCTGGATTACTTAAAGTTAGTTTAAACATTTTGATAAGCTGTATTGCCAACTTGTTCTCTTGTGTACTCTTTCTCTGGTATATAAAAACCGTACCCAAGAAAAGCATTGTGTAGTTTCTCAGTAACTAAAATTAAGGCACGTTCTTAATTCTACTGAGTATCAGAAGGAATGAAAGATTATAGTTAAAGTTCTTCCTGATATTTTTCCATGCAACTCATTCATAGTATGGTTTAAAAATATCCTTTCAATTCCCTGCTCACATTCAAACTTTCAAACATATAGCAGAATTCACATCCACAATTCTCAAGTGCTGCGTTTGACAAGTGAAAAGCTTTGTGTGTCTGGAGGAAGCTGATGACCAAAATGAATGGATCTAGCAGTGATCTGAAAGTATAGCTTGTTTCATATTTAAACCTAACAGGCAAGGTCACAACCAAGTTTTAAAAGATTGAAATTGTCCCAAACCATTCCACTGTATTTGTGTATATATTAGCACTTCTTTGGTACTTCATTATAATATAGGAGAGTTCTATCAACCATTGGCTTCTGCTTAATTCTTCATGTCTAGAATGGTATTTATGAAAGATTAGTGCTAGGCTGAAATATAAGTATGGAATCAGTGTGTGTACTATAAGCCAAAAATGTACTTTATGTATATTTTTTAATTGGATGTGTTCCTGCTCTAACTGAAGTCAAAAGCAAAAAAAAACCCTCTTATTGGACTTTAATCAGGATTGTGCCCAAAGTATGTCCCTTCACTGAAAAAGTTCTTGGTGCTTCATGATTTCCCACTGTCTGGGAAAGATGCTGCATTACTAAAGCTGATATCCAGAAGAATTAATATCTAGCTATATTGTAAGATGCTATTTTGGTCTATGCATTTTTATGAGCATGTACTGAGTATTTCTTAACATAATAACAGCATTAAAGTTCCTTTCAGTAAAATTAATATAAGCTATTATGCTAAACAGCTAATAAATATTAAGATATCAAGTCATTTGTTAATTTGAATGTAAATCAAACAATTTATTAATTTCCTATTTGTACTACCTAGCCCTAATTTATGGCCCGAAGGGTTACTGTAATACAAGTAATCAATGTGTTACAGAAGAAATGTGATCATTGCCAAGATATTCCCTTGGTTAAAAAAAAAATTTCTGCTTATTTTATCCCAGCTGCATTGAGGTAATTGCCTTCGGCTAGGGGCAGGAGAATGGAAAGCAGATGAAGCATGCTAAAGACTAGCCACACAAAGGAACTGCCTTTAAACAAAAAGGTTAGCATTTAGAAAGCTGGAGCAGGGGGGAAATCGCTTTCATACATGCAGGCATACCAGAAGGGAAGACTATATATACACAAGTTGAAATTCTGCAGAGCTGGTCACATTGTTTTTGTAACATTATATCTGCTGCTTAATATAAATTGAAATAATAAGAATGAAGGAAGAATGTTACCACTGATTCCCATAAATAAATCAATATCTATGAATGTGAAATGTGATCCAATTCATTCATTTTCCTTATTAATGGATGTAAAAATAACAGCAAAGGATACTGATTAATAACTAGAATACTAATGTTTAGGAAGTTGGCTCATGACAGGTAAAGCAGTTCACCAATACTTATGGACCAGTTCCAAATCCCACTAAAAAAATAGAAATCTATTGATTTTAATGGGATTCAGAATGTTGGAGTTACCAAGGGGCACCACTGGTCAGAATATTAGCATTATGATGCTTGAGTATAACTTATTATTGACAAAATACATAGGGCCACTTACAGTTAAAACTACACATTGTTCTGTTATAATGCATTGTATACAGCTGTTTGTAATTTTTTTAAAACTTTTACTTTCCTGGTAAGGATTTTTTAGGGTGATATCTTTTATGGGACCAACTCTGTAGTTCAGATAAAGTTAGACAAACTTTCAAAAGCAAGACATTTTTCCTCAGGTTGGCAACATTCTTTGTTAGGAGACCTTTGCTATTATAAAGGCTCAATACAGACAGTCAAAAAGCGCAAGGCTGAATCAATTCAATCTTCATGGCTAGAGACAGAAATTATATGGAAGTCAGCATAAGTGATTGAAAACTGGTTCAGACCTGTAACACAACCGAAGTTCAGTGCACATAAACCGCTTTCAAAATGGCTGAAACTAGTTCAAGGTAAACCTGAATGGATGTTGTATCAGATGTAACTGATTTAGATGAAATCAGTTTATTGGACTTCTGACCCAGTTCCCCTCCAGACTGAAGTTAACTCACAGTCCCCCAGCAGGCTGCTTTTTACCTCCCCTGCACCCCGCCTGCCTCACTTACAGGCTAGGCTTGACCCAGGTTGTCTGTTCCAGCTAAGCAGGGAGGCATAAGCCACTGCAGACAAGTAGCAGCATTTCCAAAATCAAAATGAATGCCTGTTCACTTGCTTATCAGTTCAATATATGCAGCTTAGACTAACTTGTAAAGAGTGAATCAATTCTTCCTTAGGCTTTTTGACTGTCTGTACTTAGCCCATAGGTTAGTCTAAACTGCATAGACTAAACCGATAAATAAGTGAACAGACGTTCACTTTTGATTCTGGAAATGCAGCCACTCGCCTACAGTGGCCCAAGCCAGAAGCTGGCGGTGGGGGATGGGGTGGAGTACACCACCCTACTCTGCTAGAGAAGACAGCTTGGGCCAAGGCTAGCCTGCCCACTCTGTGAAGCGGGGTTTTCAGGGGAGGTGCAAAGCATCCTGGGATGCTGGAGGACTTTGCATTGACTGGAATCTGCAGGGGATCTGGGGCAGAATTTCAATAAATCAATTTAACCTAAATCAATTAATTCTGATACTACACCCATCCAGGTTTATCTTAAACTGGCTTTGGCCTTTTGTGCACTGAACTTTTGTTTGGCCACAGATTGGAACCAGGTTCTGACCATTTATACCATTTTGTGTAATTTCTGTCATAGTTTCATAGTAGGTAGGGTTGGAAGGGAACTGAGCAGATCATCAAGTCGACCCCCTGCCATTGGCAGGAAAGAATGCTGGGGTAAAATGACCCCAGCTAGGTGATTGTCTAGCCTCTTTTTGAAGACCCCCAGGGTAGAAGCAAGCACCACTTCGCTTGGAAGTTGGTTCCAGATCTTAGCCACCCTGACTGTGAAGTAGTGCCTCCTGATATCTAGCCTAAATCTACTCTCGGTCAACTTATGGCCATTGTTCCTCATTACTCCCAGTAGTACTTGGGGGAACAGGGACTCCTCCATAGCCTGCTGGTCCCCCTTGGCCAGTTTGTAGACAGCCACCAGATCCCCTCTCAGCCTTCTGTTGTGGAGGCTGAACAGGTTCAGGGCCCATAGCCTCTGCTTGTAGGGCCTGCCTTGCTATCCCTTGATCATGCAAGTGGCCTTCCTCTGGACCTTCTCAATACTGGCCACATCCCTCCTAAAGTGCAGCGCCCAGAACTGGATGCAGTACTCCATCTGTGGTCTGACCAGTGTTGCATAGAGGGGGAGGATCACCTCCTTGGACCTGCTTGTGATGAATTTTTGGATGCATGACAAGGTGTGCTTAGCCTTCCTGACCATGTCCGCACATTGGCGGCCCATGTTCATTTTGGAATCAATAATGACACCAAGATCCATTTCTGCCTCTGTGCTGACTAGAAGGGAGTTCCCCAGCTTGTAGTTCTTCTGCTGGTTCTTCCTTCCTAGGTGCAGTACCTTGCACTTGTCAGTATTGAATCCCATCCTGTTGTCATCTGCCCACCCCTCTAACCTGGCTAGATCTAGTTGCAGCCTGTCCCTCTCCTCCAGCATGCCTACTTCTCCCCACATCTTAGTGTCATCCACGAATTTGAACAAGGCACTTTTTACCACCTTGTCCAAGTCACTGATGAAGATGTTGAACAGTGCGGGCCCGAGGACTGAGCCCTGGAGGACAGGGACCCCACTGTGCACATCCCTCCAAGTCAAAAAAGACCCATCCATCACCACTCTCTGGGTGCAACCCTCCAGCCAATTTGCAACCCATCTGATTGTGTA
Organism: Crocodylus porosus; assembly: GCF_001723895.1. Lineage (NCBI taxonomy): Eukaryota > Metazoa > Chordata > Crocodylia > Crocodylidae > Crocodylus > Crocodylus porosus. The sequence continues at coordinate 6,366,679 of NW_017728950.1, read as the reverse complement.
GGCATCAACACCACAGTCGCCTATTTCTTAATGAGAATGGAGTAAGACACAGTGTCAAAGGCCTTCCTAAAGTCTAGAAAGACTACATCCAATGTCCACTGTGACACCTGCATCCAAGGATTTTGTGATCTGGTCATAGAAGGCCACCAGGTTGGTTTGACAGGACCTACCTCTAATGATATGGGTTGGTTGCCCCTAAGCTTGATCTCCTCTGTTGGCCCTTTGCAGAAGTGCTCCTGGATAATTTTCTCAAAGAGCTTCCCCAGGACCGAGGTAAGACTAATGAGCCTGTAGTTTCCTGGGTCCTCTTTCCTCCTTTTCTTGAAAATGGGGACCACACTGGCCCTTTTCCAGTCCTCTGACACCTTGCCAGAGCACCACGAGTGCTTGTAAAGCCGTGCCAGGGGTCCTGCAATGACCTCTGCTAATTCCCTCAGTACTCTGGGATGTAGATCATCAGGACCTGCTGATTTGAACATGTCTAGACCCACCAGAAGTTCCCTGACTAGGTCCTCACTGACCCTGGGCCTGGCACCACCTCCCCTGGGACCGTCGGGGATCCCCGTGTGGGGGATGTCCCGGTCCCTGCTCAAAAAGTTGAGGCAAACAAATTATTAAAGAGATTAGCTTTGTCGTCTGGCGTGACCACCAGATTTCCTAGCATATCCTGCAGAGGACCTGCATTACCCGGTACCTTCTTTTTACCCCCTATGTATTTAAAAAAGGACTTCTTGTTATCCTTGATCTGGGTTGCTAGTCCCAGTTCCATTTCCGCCTTAGCCTTCCTAACAGCCCACCTACAGTCTTAAACAATGGAGGTATAATCCTTCTTGGTGATGGTCCCTCCTTTCTATTGGCTTTATGCCTGCTTTTTAGCTTTGAGACGTTTGTGGATGCTTCTTGCGAGCCATGGGGGCTTTTGAGCACTCCTGCCCTCTTTGATCTGCATGGCAATTGTCACTCTTTGGGCTTGGATCGACTCCTTAAGGAACGACCACTCTTCCTGGACTTCCAACTCCCCTCCCCTCCCGGACCTCAGTGCCTCCCTGACTAGTCTCCTTACCTCATTGAAATCCACCCTCCTGAAGTCTAGGGATGTTGCCTTGCTGCAGGCCTTTGACACCCTGCACTGGATGGTAAATTCCAGTAGGTGATGATCGCTATTGCCCAGGTGGTCGAGAACCCGCAGTCCACACCAACTCGTCGCCTGTGGTCAGGACCAGGTCCAACAAGGCATTCCCCCTGATAGGACTGTGCACCTCCTGGGTTAAACGGAGGTCCTATAACTCAGCTAGGAACCTATGTGAGTGGTCAGACCTGGCTAACTGCTCTTCCCAGTGGATGTCCAGGTAGTTTAGGTCACCCATGATGACCATGTCCCTTGACTTCACTGCATCCACAAGCTGACCTGAGAATTCCTGGTCCAGCTCTTCCCCCTGGTGGAATGGCCTGTAGTAAACCCCTACCATTAAGTCCATTTCCCTCTGACCCCCTTGTATACAGACCCAGAGCACTTCTGTCTGCCCCTTCTCTGCCCCAGTGCTGTTGTTGAGGATGTGTATTGCTCTTTGATGTAGAGCGCCACACCCCCACCTTTTCTCCCTGTTTTATCCCTCCTGTACAGCCTATAGCCTCTGATGTTTACCGCCCAGTCATGCGTTGGATCCCACCAAGTTTCAGTGAACCCCACTATGTCCGGGTTTGTGTTAGCTAGCAGGAGGGCAAGTTCCTCCTGCTTGTTCCCAATACTACGAGCATTAGTGTAGAGGCATTTAAGGCCTCCTGAAGGTGATGCACTGCCCCCCTAATCCCAGAAATATCTGGGCCCCTGTCTCTTACCTGGGTATTTCTTGTGCTCATTGCTTGTCTAGGCTTGGCTGTTCTTGTGGGTGGCTCTTTGTTCAGTGTTCCATGGCTCCCTCTGTCCTCAACTTCCCCTTCCCCCGATGAGCCTAGTTTAAAGCCTGCCGGAGGAGATCGGCCAAAATGTCCCTCGCCAAAATATAGTTTTTCAAATTTTTGAATGGCTTTAGCATATTGAGGCTAAACAATAGACATTTCTTCTCTTTATTGTCCACTTATGTTCCCTTAGTTCTGTGCATATGTATATCACCTTTATAGTGTGGGTTATGTCTTTTTTAAGAGCCATGGATATAGAAGGAAGCAGAGTTCCAAAGGTCCTGCCTTTTTTATATGACAGAAAGTACTGTGTGGAATAAGGCAATGGTTCTGACTGTGTGTGTTTTATGGTTTTGGAAAGTTCTTTGGCTGTTCAGAGTTGGTTATCACAGAATTTCTTTGTTTTCTCAGTTTCTCTTTTTAAAATAGGTAAGAAAATTAAACACTGGCAACAATTCCCAGCTTCCATTACTAGAAGGTGAGGCCTGCAGAAGGACACTATCAACATTCAGGAAATGACATAGTTATTTCCTTTGCCTCTCTATAATTTTTTATTAATCCAGAGATCTAGGTTTGTAGCGCTCAGAAAGGGAGGCAGGAGCATCACCAAATTAAAACCAGGATCCTGTTTTAGGGGGACATCATGGGTTATAGACACAATTTAAAGCTTCTGCTAGGATATCATCTGTACTATAAGTGTCTGGAGGATTGTTATGGGGGAAGAACATTTACAGCATCCTCCTCCTCCCCTGACACAGACCCTGCCCCTAATGAGGGGGCCAGTGGAGAGAGTGGTCCCAAGTGCAGTGTACATACACCGACAGAGAGCTTGCCTCTGATCAAGAAATACTGTTAGGTACTTCCAGTAGAGTTACAGCCTCTTCACAAAACCATTGTGGATCCCTGGTCCACAATCTTTGAGTATGTAACTAAATACTATTTTTCTACAAAATCCCTACCTTGCAAAGCACCATGATGGAAGACTTCCAGTGTACTACACAACTAGCTTGACACCATTTTAGCTAACAACCATTCAGAGTGAAATAGTAATAAATATGGGTGAGACCTCAAGAGCCTTGCCCATGCTGGAGTTCCCAGTGAAGAGAACCATCAATTCCCAGAAAACCACTGTGAAAAATTCTGTAAATTCCCTCAATGTAGACAAGTCTTCAGAAGGCTTCCTTTCTCTCTCCTCACTTTCTATAAAAGAGTTCACATGCCACAAACAAATTTTCTCTTGCAATTGTATCCTAGTCATAGGACTATTCAGCCACTAAGTTTAATTTTTCCATTGGAAGTCTTCAGGTTTAAAAGACCTTCTGCTATCTCCATGTAACAGGGCTACTTTTCAGTTAATTTGAAACAGGAATTACTCCCCCCACCCTTTACTATGGCACATAGCAGAAAAATGTGATATCTAAAATAGGGCAAAAATGCATTCTTGGACATCTATAAAACTTGTTTCCTTGGATTACTTCCATTGCTATTTTTGTGGTTAAGCAAATAGAAGCTGAACTGAACTCTAAGTAGGAGTGATGTACTAACACTTAATTAGCAGACATACTCTGCGTCTCCTTGCCCCCTCCCCTGCTAATCAAATACAATCTCAGATTTATCCTACAGCTAAAAAGAGTGGAAATTTCCACAGTGGATTAAAGAGAGCTGTTTCTTGAAGTCAAAATGAAAGTAGGGCTTTGTTTAAATGAGAGAAACTTACTATTTTCAAGTTGTTACAGTAACATTAGGAAAGCCATGACATACACAGTGAGCACACTCTGCATGATCCGTTATATTTTTGTTTATAATCAGTTTTAAACCAGAACTGTTCAAATGGCAGCCTGTGGGCTACTTGCTGCCTGCGAGGGGTTAAACTGCAGCCTCTTGCCCAGCCACTGCTCCCCAAATTGCTATAGCTGCAGGAACAGCTGGGGCCTTCAGACTCTTCCCTTCCCTCCGGTTTCCCCTCTATGCCCCTGCCCTGGGGGCGGGGCAGTGCAACATGGCACGGCATCCAGTGCTGGGGGAGCCCATCGCCCATGCTGTCTGTGTGAAACAGTGCAGCAGGGGAGCTCTTGGCAAGGAAGCTAAGGATGAATCATGACAGCTGGGTGCTGGGGCTGAAGGATGCCCAGTGTAGTGAGGTCATGGGCAGCAGCAGCAGGGGGGACATACAGTACAGCAGGGAAGGGTAGCTGCCTGGGAGCATGATGTGGTGGGGTGGGGTGCACCAGTTGTGCAGAGGGCACACAGAGAAGCAGAGAGGTGTGGGATGCAGTGGGGTGGAGGGGCACATGGTAGAGCAGGAAGGAGCAGGCAGCCTCCAGAGGCCATGGCTCCTACCAGTACATCCCTTGCCAGTATGGCCCAAGCCGGGTAAAGCCCCCACAGTCACTTAGAACTTGGACAGCCCTGTTTTAAAATACATTGTTATGTTCGTCCAAGGGTCTTCATAAACAAATGACTCCAGCTGTAACTGTGGGAAAGAGTGCTGCCAGACTGTCAGGCACAGAATATATTATACACTTAAAACAAAACTACACACGCATTAGCAGAGTCAACAAAAAGTAACTGAAAATAACTTTAGATTCACACATGCAGATTCAATGAATCCACATATATAGGAAGAACTACTTCACTGTAAGGGTGCCCAGAGCCTGGAATAGGCTTCCCAGAGAGGTGGTGCTCTCACCTTCCCTGGAGATCTTCAAGAGGAGACTGGATGGGCACCTGGCTGGGGTCTTATGACCCCTCCCACCCCCAGTGCTCCTTCCTTCATGGCAGGGGGTGGACTGGATGATCTGTCTAGGTCCCTTCTGACTCACTGATTCTATGATTTTATGATTCTATATCTCACCAAAATGTTAAAAATGTGAATGAAAATTTCATTCTGTTTCCTAGTACAAATCCCGCCATTTACTACTCTGCTCCTATTCTCATCTCATCCTTATTTGTTCTTTTTTTCTGCTCACATTTTATTTCTGTCCAGATTAGACCATAAACATTTCTAGGCAGGGGCAAAAAATATACATGTTTTTAAAGTCCTAAATACAATATGATGTCATATAAATAACGCAGACCTTAGACCTCAGATGCTTAGCTCTTTTTGGACTGAAATTCTTCTGTTGTTATAATATAATAAAACATAAATCAGGGGGTAATCCAAAGTTCACTGAAGCTGGCAAACTATAGAACAGTAGTTTTCAAGCTTCCAAAAGTCATGAAATCCTTTCATATCACTTCTGCTGCAGAACTCATATCCCTATCCTGAAGACTAGCATGGAGCCAGGTGGCCCAGCCCAGTAATAGCAGTGCACAGCCCCCTGACTTGCTCCACCATTACCCCCATTTTCTTTGCAGAACCCCTAGTGACCTATCGCAGAACCCCAGGGTTCCACAGAACACAGTTTTAAAATCACTGCTGTAGAAAATTACTCTATGGCAGAATATTAGATGCTGATTTTTGCTTCTGTATTAAAAAGATCACTTATTAGCCTTCTTATTTTTCATTTTATTTTACATTAATAAATTGTAATTTTAATGTGCGCTACCTAATTCATGGAACATACTGTTTTTGAACTGCTAATAAAATTGACATTTCTCTGATATGACCAAACCAAATAAAATTTTATTCTGGATAATACATGATGGGCACATCTACATCCTGGGCCTCAAGCCCCACTATCTTTGGTGGCTGCACGCTGTCGGGCTTTATCTCTCCCCTAAGGGCAAATGTATTTTTGCATCTAGGTTGGCTGATCTCATATGGTGGGCTTTAAACTAGCTTTGCCAGGGAAAGGGGCCACTCCGAGTGGAGAGGATGCTCCGCCAGCATGCAGGATGACAAAAGAAAGAGATGCCTAGGTAAGCAACAACATCCTGTAAGTAGGGGGCCACAACAGTGCTGGGAGTAGGGTGGAGGCACGAGCACCCTCAGGAGGCCTCAAGTGCCTCTACCAATGCTTGTAGTATGGGGAGCAAGCAGAGGAATGGTCTCTCCTGTTTGCGAGTAAGAATTCAGACTTAGTAAGGCTCACAGAAACCTGGTGGGACCCTACCCAGGACTGGGCAGTGGGCATTTGGGGATACACCCTATATAGAAAGGACAGGACAGAGAGATCACCTGTCTGGGGTCTTGTGAACCTAGCATTCATTCCTGCCTGTGGCAGGGTGTCAGGCTAGATGATCTGTTCAGGTCCCTCCTGACCCTAGCTACTCTGAAACTATGTTCAGCAGACCTTGGATGATGAGCAGTGGCTAGAGGCATTTTGGATGACCTAGGCCACCTTCTGGAACCTCCTGGAGCAGCTCTGGCCATACCTAGAGCAGCAGGACACTGTCATATGGCCACCCCTCCCTGCAGACAACTGGCTGGCCTTCATCTTGCTTAAGCTGTGCAGCATCCTCCAAGACATGCTGGGGTACACTGTGCTCTGAGTGCACAACCTCTTGGTGGCTGTGGTGGGGTTCCATACCCTGGGATTCCCCCAGTGCATTGGGACCCTGGATGGGACCCACATCCCTGTCACCTGTCTGCCCCATGGTGACTGCCTCTACTATAGCTAGAGGGGCTTTCACTCTGGACATTCCAAGCCATTGTGGACCACTGAAGTGCCTCCAAGTATGTGAGTGCCGGCTGGGTGGGTAGCGCCCATAACGTCTACATCTTCCAGAACTCCAGCCTGCAAGGCTTGGCGGACAGTGGGTGTTTCATGCCAGGGGTGCTGGACCTGCAGCTGGGTACCATGGTGGTTCTGCCCCTGCTCATGTCTCTGCCCCCCACAGCTGAGGAGGATATCACCGACAGAATCAACACATTCCTTGGCGCATGAGGTGCCTGTGCCCAGCTAGTTGTGGGAGCATGGGATGCTCAATAAAGTTTTGCACTGCCTCCCACCTCCCTGCATGCTGTGCAGGGGGAAACCCAGGGGCCAAGGGCCAAGGGAGTGCGGCTGGGCCAGGCAGGGAGTGGGGGCAGGTGCTGGGGTCAGAGGCAGGGGCTAGGGTGGGGAGGGCTTACCATGTAGCTGAGGCTGGTGTGGCTGGATGCTCTGCTCTGTCCCAGATGGCAGCAATGGCATGCAGCTCTGGGCAGACTCTTCAGGTGGCAGGACAAGGCATGTGGGCATCTATCCAGGGCTCCTCACTGTGGAGGAGCTGTTGCTGCTGGCAGCCAGCAGTGATATGGTTGGCTGCACCTAACAGCTGGGGCTGAGGCTGCTGAACTGTTGAGGCACTTGCTGGCTCAGACTCCCAGAGCTGCTGGTGGAGGCTTCAGGTGGGGAGCTCAGCAGGATGGGCTGCCAGTGCCCTGTGAGGCCTTCCTTCAGTGACAGGCCACTGTGGGTGACAGGCTGGAGTCGGGACTCAGGCAGGCCACCCATCCTTCTGTACACAACACAGCTGCGGCCTGGATCCCAGGGCACTACGATCTGTGTTGGTTTCTGCATAAAGGGTGTGGTCTTGTTGGCACTCTCTGACCAATGATCGTGGTCAGAGATGGAAACCTGCTGTGCCCACAAGACCTTGAAATTTATGCGGCATTGCTGTGCCAACCAGTCATACCCATGCTTCTGCATCCAACCTGACAGCCCCTCATACAGTTGGGTATTGGAGAGCCTGGCACTGCACCCCCACCATGTCCCACAGCACCACAAAGTTGTCAGTCTTCTCCATGGACCAGTTGGGGCCCTGAGTGGTGGGCATTGGCATGGGTGACTATGAGGCCATCAGGGCATCTGTGTCAGCTCTCCAGGCCTCTGTGTGGATGTCCCTGGGCAGCTGCCTGCAGCACCCAGCACAGGGGCACAGCATGAGACTAACAGCCACATGGTTGGCAATGCCCTGCAGCACCTGAAGGCTCTGGGTAGTCTGCTGGGTTGGTCTGTGGGCAGCTGAAGCTGGCCCCAGGGGCCAGGAGCTGCCTGCAGCTGGGTCTGAGTGCTGACAGGCCTGGCAGGAGTCTGAAACAGCCTGCAGGTCTGGACTGCCACTCCTGACCTACAAAGGAGATGCTGGGGCCTGGAGTGTGCCTGGATGTGTGCAGGACTCAAAATGCATACAGATTTTTAAGGGCCTGAGGCTGGCAGGCATAGAGCTGGCCCAGACCTGGGGCAGGAGAGCCTCCTAGCCCAGAGCCCTTGGGCTAACCTCAGGCCAGCCTCCTGGTGGCAGGGCTGCCCAGGAGCAAATTTGCTCCTGGTTGGCATCTACAGTTGTGTTACTGTGCAGTAACTACTCATAAATTAATGTGCTACTTGCATTTACAGGTAGAAAATTTACTCACAAGTAGCATCATTTACTGCACAGTAAATGTGCACACATGTAGACATACATGCTTACTGTGCAGTAAACTACGCTACTGCCCGGTAAAGGCACCTCATGCCTACTGAAATGTGATTTCCTGTCTAATAACTATGAGAAGAAACCTGTCATTCTATGAGCTGTTATGCTTTTGATAACCATAGTTTTTAGCTCTTCCTCCTTTGTCACTGCATTGAATTTTAAAAATTAAGTTCTGATTCTGAATATATATATATTTTCTTTATAGGTGAAGTTTTTAAAAAGCATATTCACTGCTTATTGTGACTGAAAAATTCATTTACCAAATATTATTTGATTTTGCTTTGAGAGTGTGCAATATCCATCACATCATGATTTTGTCACCATCATTCAAAGTACATTAGTAGATGGGCGCATTCATGCCTCTGGCATTTCTATCCAAAAAGAACTGTTTGAGCAGCTACAGCCAGCTCCATTGTGTTCACAACAAACTGCATGAAGTTCCTTTCAGCTACATGTCACTTCCACTTTATGCTATCTGTAGATTCAACAATGCTACATAGTACAAAGCTCCTTTCAGACTTCTTGTTCAAGCAGCAAGTGATACCCAAACCTAGTTGTCCATCATATTATAGCTTCAACAATTTTTCAGGATGTATGAAATTATTTTGATGAAACAATTATATATTTTAGATATCCATGTGTTGTAATCTGAACTGTGAAAACTTTGGGAAACAACTGTGTTCAGTTGTCATTACTAGGTACGTACGTGCAAAAATATAAGTTGCCAGTGGCTCTGGGTAAAGCTAGGGAGAATAAGAGCCTTGCCTCTGTCAACAGCATATAGGGAAATGTTACCCTGATACTCTCATTGGTTCATCTTCATTCATGTTTGCAATGACAGCTTGTGTACACATGAGAAATATCCAGCATAGCTAATCTGAAATAACTCTAGCTCATGTGGAACCCCCTATAAACGCACTTTATTCCAGAACAACACTAACTTTATTCTGGATTAATTAATACATTAAATAAGGGAGTAATTCTTTTGGAATATTTCTTTTATTCCATAATTTGGTATTCACAGAAGGGAGCTATTCTGGTATAGCTAAATAATACTGAAATAACTGTCACTCTTTCTCATGTAGATGATACCCAAATCTAGATGTGCCATTATGCTTTTGTTTAGATTAGGAAAAGTGGTTGTGGTTACATTAAGGCTTGGTAGCCTGACCTGTTCCCTCACATAACTGCAGATCTATATTAGCCTTCTATTTTTATCTAGCTGGTTGAAACGGTTCCTGAAGGAAGTACCTATTAGCTAACCCTAGCTTAATGCCAGTTTGTTATACTACAGTGAAACCAAACTGATTGTAGTAGCAATCCAGGGAAGACATGGCTTGGCAGTTTTGTGATATTCTAAGCCAGAAAACCCAGTATTACCAGTCAGTACCACAAAGAGCACCATGAAGAAACCTGGTCTCTGAAGTGTAATGTTATTCATTCCACTTAAATGATCCACTAAAAACATTTTAATTGTTTGGTTCCATACAAAGAAATGTAACAATTGAATAGCAGGCAATAGAAGTGCTGAATGTTTAGCTTCACTTCAAAGATAACACCAAAAATAGAAGTTTCATTCATTGGTGTATGGTACCCAGATGACTGACAGGTTAGCTAAGGGTTAATAACAATGTCATGCTATGGATGATGATAGGCTGTATTACACAAAACATCCTGCATGGACTATCACATGGGGAATAAATGTAAAACTGCATGATGAGGGAAAGGAATCCTCTATGTAGCTTAACTGTTTAGTTGGTTTAATGAACAGTAGGCTGGATATAGACAAAAGAGAGGTCATCTTAAGGCTAAGTAAACAGAGCAAATTCTCACCCAGAAATCCCAGAGTGACAGCTGTTTGGCCTATGCAGAATTTGTCCTTTGTCTATTCATGAAGAAAATTGTGAAACGGTTGTTATTGGACATTTTCAATTTTTTTTTTTACTGTTTTGCAAAATTGTCAGACATGATGCTCTGAAGTGGCAAATGAAGCAACGGCCTGACAGAGCTCTTTGTTACCCCTGTGCATGAAGACAATGAGTAAAGCAAATAAGTTGTCCCAGAGGCTCTGATCTGAAAATGGAGGGTTACCAAAGGCTCTGAATGAAACAGCATGTAGTCCAGACTGAGACAATCCTAAAGTGACATTGCCCTAATTCATTAATCACGCAATTGTTTGTTTTTACAAAAGAAAAAAAAAATTTAGAAAAGTACCTACTAAGAAAAGATTGTTTCGAGACGGCTGGATGGAAAGAGAGAGGAGAAAGAGCTCCCTTGTTTGAAGATGAAGACGCTTGCAATTACCAGGCATTGGAGATTATGTCAAAGAGTATAAAAACAGACCTTGCCCATCGTGAAAAAGTAGAACCCAAGAATTTTTTTTTCTTGAGGTTTGAAAACATTTAGCTACTTTTTCTGAGGGGGGTGGGGGCGGGGGAGGTAATTGTTTTAATTTAAATTTCCTCATTTCCTTTGGAACCTGAGGTACCTCAAGACAGATGGCCCCTTTCTGATGGGTATGTCCCAGGAACTACTGGCAAACTTGCAGGAAAGTACGTCCCCAAGATTTCTAGCCCCAATTGCAAACCAAAGAGATTTGGAAAAGTTCAGCTCAGTGTTAATCAATCACCCCAAGCTTTTACTTGAGCAAAAAAGACCTTCTGCTTGTCATTTCCCTCCTCCTCTTCACCAGCTTGAATGATCTAGCAGTTACATGTGTTTTGAACCAGACGTTCCAACTCAGAGCCAAAGCTGTATCTTTACATATGCATATGTAAACTGTTACAAATGGTGTTTTTCAGTTATGTGCTTACAAATGGCTTGGAGCACTTATGCAAACCTTGCATATGCAGTCAAGTAATTTGCTTATTCAAATTCTGCATTCTCCAGTTTTACAGATGGAACTTATTTTAGAGAATTTAGCCATTGAAGTGTCTAGAAAGGGAATTTAAGCAAACTTCCATTCGTACTTCTCGAGGAGTGTTAAATCTTTTTAGGTCATCTGAAATACTGAAACAACTATAACCCAAAGGCTGTTTAATCATGGGAAACTTACATTATACTAAGAAAATTACTTGGAGTGCCGTTTTACTAGTATAATCAATCCAATATTTTTCTACTTTGAAAATGCCTTGTACTCTAGTGTGTTTAGTTTATACAAATATAGTCCTCTTTTATTTTTTTTAATAAACTCATTAAAATGTCATAGATCCAATCCCAGGGACCCCTTGATTAACAGAATGTTGGAAATGTCAGACTGAATAATGATTTTCTGGTGCCAGCCTCTGTGCCTAAGTATTTAATAATACATACATTTTTGATCAGTCTCATATAGACGGTGAATACTCAATTAAAGAAATCCATATTTTCTACTTTAGCAGAGACATCTTATATTTCTTTTTTCTTCTGGAGCAGTACTTTTATGCATGTAGTCGTTGTTGTTGAGTATGAAGATGAAGTGTAGGACGACCAGTAGGCAGTATATTTATAACAGTGTAGTTTATATCAGTTTTCTACCCCAACATAAATTACTGGTATATACTGTGGAATAGCGGCTCTTTTGTCCACTTTGGATCCCATTATCATTTCTTTTGGTGCTATTACACGTACTGCAAGTGCTCTTTCAGTGTCTTCACAGTAGATGAAAAGACAAGGATTTTTTTAGGGTGATATCTTTTACTGAGTAAACTGCATAGGTTGGATAGCATTGGTAAGGACATTTCAGCCAGCAAACAGTTAACCTGGAAGGCTGTGGATGGACACCACTCATATCTGTGGAAGGCCATCAGCTATACTATACCACTGTAGTTTACTTCTGATTTCTCCTTGGGTAATTCTCCTCCACATTCAAGTAAGCTACACTGCAGCAGGGCTCTATCTTTTCTTTCTGCTGCTTATTTGTACCAGTGTAAATGTTCAATTTAGTGGTATAAACCAGGGGTGCTTAATCTCCAGCCCATGGGCCAAATGCAGCCCATGGAGCCATCGTATCTGGGTCATGGGGCTCCCCACAGGTCAGGAAATCTAGCAGCAGGGGAATCATGGCCATTACTATGGCCACACACCTGCCCCGCCAAATTCCCAATATTGTCTGTAATGAGTTGATGCAATTACATAAATAATATTTGGTTTTCCATGTTAATTCTCAATCTGCTCCTTCAGAAGTATAAGGAAGGTTCTAATCTAGAGAGGATTTTCTAAAGCCTTTTGGAATTAATTTGCTCTTATTGGCAGCATCTGGTATATGGATTTTTCTTTATTTGTGCAATTTGTGCAATGCCAAGACAGTTTAGGTTATGATATTTACTGTGAGACTGTACATGGCATTTCTTTTTTATGTACAAAGAAGGGGTTGCCCGAATTGATAACAGTCCCAGAAATATTAGATGTGGGAAGAGGTCCTCAGCTGGTATAAACTGACATCACTCTACTCTCTCTGCTCAGCAAATCAGCTCTTTAAAACTCTTTCTCTCTTCAGATGCCCCAAATTCCCAAATACCTCAGACAGTCAAGTTACATTTATCTTTATTCCTACTGAGGAACAGAATGAAATTAATATCTATGGATACAAAAATCAGAAGTCACATGAGCACATGCTAAAAATATAGGGACAAAAAGTTTTACATACAGAATCCAGAAAGATGCCAAGACTATATGACTCATTAATTCTGTTTCATGAAGCCTAGAAATCTGGGTTTAGTGTTAGTGTACAGGGCAGGCTGAAATAAACAATACATTTAGACATCTGATGTGCTGGGTATCTTGAAGACCCAGTGAAGACACCGACAGCTGCCAGTATTTTACAAGAACTGATCTTTAGTTTCTTTTCCCAGAATTATTTATAAGCAGACTTTTCCCCCCTTTCATTGTTGTGTCAAAGTCAGTGAAAATCAGATACTCTACTGCAGCATATACTTTACTGTCAGTTTTGTCAGGAAGCTTATTTAATCATGTTCTTCTATACAAGAGTACACATAAAGCTTCAGAAAGATTCATAGATTTATAAGCCAGAAGGGACCATTATAATTATCTACTCTGACCTTCTGAATAGCACAAGCTATAGCATTTCACCCAGTAGTTCCTGAATCAAGCCTTTAACTTGTGATTCAGCTAGGTATTTATCTTTGAACTACCTAGAAAATGCTCTCTCACAGAAAGGAATATTCTATGGGCATAATCCACATTTTTATTACAAACCCATTTCCAAGAGTGAAATATACAGCAAGAAAAGGTTGGCATTCAGCATATGCTTTTTGGAAAGTATTTATTATTAGGCAAAGGCAAAGAAACTTACTGATCCAATGACATATTAACTATTCAGTCTACCGTAAAGTATCAGAATTAAAACAACCCCAATCAGCAATGGGACCTGAAAGAGTTCAGTCCCACTGACTATCCAAGTCAGCTATGCGTGATCTTCTGAAAGACAATTTTACTGTAAAAGAGCTTAAGAGTACACTGATGTGGTCTGTGTAGACTGTGCTGACCTTCTACTTCAACAAGGACACAGATGTTTCTAGGCCATTTGACTTGCCAGTCAAACCTTCTTAGCAGAGAAGAATATTTATTATTTTTAGCATTGGATATTTTAACTGAGGCCATCCAAGTAATTAAATGCCCTTTCTTATATACAGCCTTGGGCACTATTTCATTTGGCTTCACATGTAGCATCTCTTTTCTGGGGTATATTTATTTATTTGTGCATCTCCATCTTAGTAAGCTGAAGTATTTAGACTTAGAAAGGATAAACAGTGAAACTACAGCAAATACAAGCTAGTATTATTTTACCAGAACTTGGCTGCTTTGCGGTGCACTAATTTAATGCATTCATATTAGTGGAAAGGGAGAAATCACAACAGCCCTCAATTCTAATAGCAATACTGCCTGCCTTTTCACGGTATATTTTATCACTGGTTGTGCTAAGCTTCAGAGTTATTAGTTCACTGAAGAGTTGTTGGCTACACTTGTGACTCTTAAGCACAACCCATTGGAGCCTTTTTAAAATCACAGACTATGCACTGTGTTACAAAGTTCTTCATAGTCCTAAGGGCTAGGGACAGACATTACACATAAACTGGTTTGAGTGATCAGAAATTGGTTTAAAACTGTAACAGAACAGATGTTCTACGCACATAAACCAGTTTGAGAATGACTGAAACCAGTTTGAGACAAATCTGGTTGAATGTTGTATCAGATTTAACTGATTTGGCTCAAACTGGTTTATGCAATGTCTGTCCAGGACTCTTTGCTAGTTTAAACTAAAGCAGACTCGCCCAGCATACCTGCATGCTCTCTGGGCTGGAGCTCCAGAGACTGTGGGTTGCTTCCACTCTACCCTCACAACTCCCTGCTAAGAAGGAATTCCCCCCCGCCTTGCTAAGAGATGTCTGTGTATTAGCTAGCAGACCACATGCTGGCTACAGTCTGTGCTGAATCAACAGGTAGAATCAACAAGTAGCTGGTAATGTCCCTCTGTTGTTTTCTTAACTGGGTGATAAACATTGTTATCAATTTCCTGCTGGGCTAATCAGAACTCCTGCCAGAGCCTGGTCACACCCCACTCAGCTCCATGTTGTGAAAGTAAGGGAGGGCTGCTCTAGTGCCCCCCAGCTTCTAGCCTGAGCCACTGCAGGCATGCTCATGCGCCTGCATTTCTGGGATGTCTGTCTGGTTACAAAACTGATTTAACCTAGCCAGCTTCAACTAACCTGCAAAGATTGAATCAATTCAGGCTCAGGTTTTTTGAATGTCTGCCCCTAGGCCAAAGGTAAAGATCAGCTAAAATATACAGAAGAGATGGCACTCAATAAAATAAACACAAGTAATCACAGCTGGCTGGAAATTCATGTTTCCAAATAATAAAATTGTAATGGTTTCTGAAATGACATTGGTGGGTTTGAAGCCCTCCTTCAGAGCTCTGGTTTTACCCAACTTATAAATATAGTATGTGTGGCATATTAAATTTACTGTGTGGTGAGGTTTTTGTGGGGTTCTTTTGTTTTTCTTTATTGTAGGGTGTTTTTTCAGGGAGGTGGTTGTTTTTTGCATTCTGCTGCTGTTTCTGAAAGAAGTTTGAAAGTGAAAAATTTCATAGACTTATATTTACTTAAGCAACCAATCAAAGCAACAATTCGTTGTTTTCCACCATCCCTATAGTTCACTTCAGATCTGAACCTTTCATTTAGTATACAACTACTAAGTGACTGTGTAGTAACAACAGCACAATCAGTGTCTCATGTCGATGTGGCCACTGAGTAACAAAAAAGCAGCAAGAAGGTAGAGGGCTTTCTGCATTAGCTGATTTTCAAGAACTGAAGCTGGATGGAATAAGGTCACACCTAGGCACCTTAATCCACTTTGGGTGCATCTACACATCCATATTATTCCTGGGTGTTGTGTTTACACATATGCCTGGGAATGCAGCACATTGAGCCAGGTCAGAGCAGCCTGGGGTTTCTGGGAGATCTGGGGAGTCACTTGCCAGCCCAGGGTTGCTCTGGCATGACTCAAAGGGCTGTGGAAGTGCTGGCTGGGGCACAAGGGTGCTCTAGTGTGGGACTAGCTGGCAGGCAGCCCCTGCTCTAAGCACTCTCATGTCCTAGTCACCCAGGTCAACATCTACATATGCATTGCTGGCATGAAAAATCTCTGCAGAGTTTATTAGTTTCCTGTGGCATAATAGGACTGCACATATAGATATTGAGATGTTACTGTGGAGCTAATTAGGCAACTCTCCAGTAAATGTCTTGTGTAGATACACCCTTTCATGCCTTATAGATGGAAAATGATCTGGCTTCATGAATTCATCATTAATTTCCTCCACTTCTCCTATATTTCTACCACCATATTTTGTATTTTGATAAAGTTTCATTGATTAGCACTAGTTATTGCTCTCAAGAGACTATCAACTGCAATAGAAAGAAGGTATCCAATTGCAAATGTGATCAAAATGCTACATTGTTTGATGAACAGGATGATATTTAACCAAGTCCAGTAAAATCTATTCTAATTTACAGTTGATTAATATTCCTCAGTCATGAATAAAAATAGAAACTATTCCTCAAATAGATGTCACAGTTGAAGTATGACCATATTATCTGTGTTCCCCTTCAGTTTTACAGTGCAGTAAACATAGTTCAACCCACATATTCAACTAACTTTGCTGTATTTCTTCAAGATACAAACTGTTTATTTCTGTCTGTTCCAAATTCATGTCTATGCCAGCAGCTGATTTAACCCCCCCAAAAAAACAAGTGAGGGGGTGCCTGGAGTCCAACAAGTTGAAGAATCGCTACTTTTTGCTAAAACTCAAATGCCTACATGCTCTTGGAAAATCTGAGGAAGGAAAAGTTTGTTCTCTGTCTTCCTTCTTTCTTTCAAAATGGCCACCAACAGAAGTGTTTGCTCAGAGCTCTGAAAGCTTCTTTCCTGTTTTGTGAGCCTTTCTCCTTCTCGTTTTGTTTTCCCTCTCCTAGACAGTCTGACCCCCTTTCCCACTGTAGTCTCCCACTTTTCATTACTTTTTCCTCCCTTTTCCCCCTTTTCTCAGCCCTTTCTCCTGCAATAAACCTCTATCCCTTCCCCCCCAAAGTTGTTTTTTGTTTTCCCTCCATCTCCCCACAACTTTTCTGCTGCTCATTGCTTTCCCTTCCCTTCTCTGCTACATTGCTTACCTTTTTCCTCCCCCCTGGGGTTAGTTAGCTTGTTTGTTTCCAGCTTCTTTGTTCCCTGCCAGGGCTACCCACCCCTCTGGTTCCTTGCAGAGTTAACTCTGTCTTTGCTGGAGTGGCTGAAGGCAGCTCCCAGTGGTTCACTGCTGGGACTTCAGCACCTCTGAACCAGAGCTTTGGTCTTCAGCTTCATACCCTTCCCTCCATTGGAGTGGACGAGTGTGCTGCTGCTGTGGAAGCACATCATCTTCCTCAGCTCCCCTGCTTTAGTGCATGAGGTTGTGGTAGCAGGTATGCCTGTCAGAGGTATTTTTTTGACTTGCAACACCCCTAGACACACCACCCATTTGCATTGTAGCTTCAAACATGCCTCCATTTTACTCAGATGATGACCTCACTAGCTGCCTGCACCCTTATGGCATGGTTACAGGACCAGACTGTAGACTGCTGCTTGGCAGCAAGGTCCCTGAGCTCTGGCATGTCTTATTGTTTAAAAGGCACCTGTTTATGATCTCCAGCAGATAGGGTCAAGGTTTGTCCCAGTCCATGTCCTTCTTGTTTGACGGGCAGTGTTACAAGGTCTACCTCACCACTGGGGATACCTCATGCTTTCGGTGTGGCAGCAAATCGCATCTGGGTACCCAGTGCCTGAAGAAGAAGCCTTCCACAGTGGAGCCACCTGTGGCAGCAGCCAATGTTGGTTCATCTGGCTCTGGTGCAGCAGCCCCATCAGGAGGTGGGGAAGGGCCTTCCTCCCAGTCATTCCCCATTTCATCAGAGTCAGCTAGCTCTGTGGCAGTGGACCTGCCCCCTCCCTCTTTCCTCCCCCTTCAGGGGAGGATTTGGCTCCCCCTGCTGGGAAAGGCAAGTCCCAGAAAAAAGGGGTCTTCTAAAAAGGCCTCATTATTCCCTCAAGACCTCCCCACCACATCAGAGGGAGCTGAGGTTGGTGAGCAGGTCCCCCCCCCCACCTCCTTTGCACCCCCCAGACTTGGTGGTGCTCGGGGATGACCTGGGGGTGGGGGGAAGTGGTGGTGGAGTCTGACAACCCTCCCCCCACCTCTTAGCTCCTTTGGGATGACAAGGTTGATTTGAAGGTTGGACCCTCTGGAACCAAGAGTACCTGGCTCACAAAAGTACCCCACCCAGGAGGTCAGGGCCTGATTTCCCCCCGCCCCTTGGTCCCCTTGTAGGTTGCTGCTCCCACAGGGCCTGATCCTGGTGAGGGGACATGTGCTTCTCCCAGAACTTGGTGGCTGTCCTCCTTGAGGTCGGATTTTGATTCTGCCTTTGAGGACAAGTGAACAGAAGTCCTGCCTCAGGAGGTGGTGTCCTCTGATTCAGCTAAGGTGCCCCCCTCAATAGGGAGTGTCCCCACCCTGGAGATGGAACCTGTTCCTGCTTCTGAGGAACCTCCCTGTGTCATTTACACAGTTGAAAGCTGTATGTAGTTTCTTGACCAGACAAAACACCGCCATAGGGTTGCACAACAAATACAGAAATGATTCTCAGAACCAGAGACATTTGTTGTGTCTGCTAAGGCCACAGCAGTGGCACTGCACTCCACTGTGGGGATGCAGTGATACAGTTTTTGCCTAAACAAGCTTGCAAGTGATGCTGGGCACTTCTTGTGAGTAGTGCTGGCTGGCAAGCTGTAGGCCTGTTTTTTTGTTTGCTCCTCTCTGCTGTTCCTCTCTGTTCCCATGGCTTTGCCCGTCCCCCTTTTCTACACCTTTCATGCATAGTTGCCACAACCTTTGGTTCACTCAATGCCAACAGCTGCAGAGACCCTGTGAATTGGATGGCACTGCATCTGATGCCTGACTCAGCAGTAACCCAAGAGGTCATCCCTAGCTGCCTGCTAACTGCTCATATCACATTAGGACAATATCACCTCCTCCTAATTAACATCTATGCACCCACTGCTAGGCAAGAATGCCCTTCTCTAAGACCCTGGCTGACTTTTTGAGGAGTGCAGCTGATGATGATGACCTTCTCCTCCTGGTGGGGACTTTAATTGCATGATCAAAGAATGGCATGACTGGAATGGGCCAGAACCCCATCCGTCCTCAGCCTGGTAACTGTGAACAGCTTTGGTGGTGGGGGACCTTGTGGGCATCTGGCACCATTTTCATGCTGACGCCAGGCAGTACACTTGGATAAAGGTAACTGCTGGTGGGATTGCCATGGCATGTCTTGACTGCTTGTACGTCGCCAAGCATTGACTGCCAGTCCTGCATGGCAGCTGCATTATTCCATCCAGACTCTCCTTGAACCTCAAGTTCAATGGGCAGAGGTTTGTGATTTATTTTTCCTTAGGGGAGACCATGTGTTTCCAGTGTGGAAGCTCTTCCCACCTAGCAGCCCAGTGCCCGCAGAGGAAGGCAGGCGACACATGGGCGAGCACAGCAGTGCCAAAGGATAGTGCATCCACTTCTGGGACACAGGCCTCACCCAGTGAGGATGGGATCTCTTCCCAACCTCCTTTCAACCCTGTTCCACCTGAGGGGGCTGGGGTCTCTGACATGAGAGCACCATCCACCAAAAGGGCTGAGATTACTACCAAGCCCTCTCCCCTGCTTATCCCACCTATGGTGCCCACCCCCCAGCACAGAGGCCCAACTGGGTGGAGAGGCTGAAGCCTCCACTTGCCCCCTACCTGCTCCAGCCAAGGCAGCTGGGGCAGCTGGTGACTGTGGTGCCAGGGCCCTGTCAGATGATGGGGCTCCTCCTGGCCACCCTCCACTGTGGCCTTGTCTGAGGTGGCTGGCCCTGAGGCAGGGACAGACCAAGAGCGTTCTGGCCTGTCTCCTATGAATTTTCATAGATTTCATAGACATTAGGGCTGGAAGGGACCTCGGGAGATCATCGAGTCCAGCCCCCTGCCCAAAGGGCAGGAAGTCAG
>NW_017728950.1:6340312-6346129 GCF_001723895.1 Crocodylus porosus | reverse complement strand
GCTTTTTTGAAGTCAAGATAGATGACATCAATCTCTTCTCCCTTGTCCAGGTGATAGGTCACCTGGTCGTAAAAGGAAATGAGATTGGCCAAGCAAGACCTACCTGCAACAAATTCATGCTGGCTATCCCTCAGGATGTTGGCATCAGCCAATCCATTAAGGATGGCCTCTTTAATAAACTTTTCTAAGATCTTCCCCTGGATAGAAGTCAGGCTAATGGGCCTATAGTTATCCGGATCCACTTTCCTCCCTTTCTTGAAGATAGGCATCACACTGGCCTTCTTCCAGTCTTCGGGCACTACACTAGGTCACGAGGTCAGCATTAATAGAGGGCAGGGGATCTCCCTCACCTGGACCTCCCTGTCCCATAGCGGGCATGGGCATCCCTTGGAACTGATGAAAGACCGATGCAAAGTACCCATTTAATAGGTTGGCTTTTTCCTGGGCATCAGTTATCAGTTACCCCGTCTGGTTCAGCAGGGGTCCAATGTTGCCCTTGCTTTTCCTCTGGCTCTCCATATATCTGAAGGTGGGGGCCACCCACCACTAAGAAGAAGAACAAGGAAAGGAAGAAGAAGGGGGTGTCTCAGGACACCCTATCCCTGCCAGGACCCTCCTCAGCTGGTGCTGGGAGGGCCTGCACTGGAGATCCTGATCCCGCTCTGACTGTCTTACCAGTGACTTGGTTGTACATGACTGTGGACAGGGATGACTTGGCAGCAGGGAAGGTGACAGTGAGGGTTACCAACCCTTCGCCTGTCTCCCAGCTTCCATAGTTGGGTGGCAGTAATGGTGATACAGAATGCCTCTTCTGGAGGCCTGACCCTGGTGGTGGCAGAGAGATCTGTTGACCTCTTGGTTGCGTCCCACCCCACCAGATTGGATGGGGAAGCTAGGGAAATGGAGATCCAGCTTTCTGAGTGTTGCAGGTGACCTCAAGAGCAGAATCACCTCTTTCTCCACAAGGAGCTGGTTCTTGACCTGGATGAGAGGAAGCTGCTGTGCCTGGACATTGAAGGTGTAGACACTGCGTTTGTGAGTGAGCTCCCACCTAGGGTGCAGCCTCACCACTCTTCTGTCAGAAATGTCCAGCCAATGTGACCACTTTCGTCAACACCCAGGAAGACGTGTGGATCCTGATGCACTGCCAGCAAGCCTGTGAGGCCACTTCATTGGCCCATATCAACTGGGCCAAGAGTGATACCCTACTGCTTGGAACATGGACCAGTGTGAACCCCACTACTGGATTTGCTGAGGGGCCTCACCTGGTGCTGCGAGGGCCTCAAGGTCCTGAGCATGTTCCTCGGGCCACCAACCTTCATGGCACACAACTGGAATGGCCTTGAGGGGAGGGTGCAGGCCTGCCTGCAATCATGGCACCTACTCAGCCTCTCCTACCATGGACGTGTTCTCATCACTGACAACCTGTTGTCAGCAACCCTGTTGCACTGGTGCTGTACTCAACCCATCAAAGGACCTATTTGAGAGACTCCAGCTCCTCCTAGTAGACATTGTATGGGATGGGCACCATTGGCTCCCACAACCCATCCTTTGCCTATCTGTCATTGAGTAGGTCAGAGCCTCATTGACCTGGTGAGCAAAGTGGCTGCTTTCTGCCTGCAAGCCCTTCAGTGACCCTTCTATGGTGAGGAGCACCTACCCATGGTACAAACCTGGCAGACCACCTTCCACCTTCAGCCTCAGGCCCACCGCCTGCAGTTCTTGCAGCTGCTGAGGGATTCCCTGGTGTACAACTAAGCCCTGCAGTGCCCTGTGCCAAGCCTGGCCTCTGCCAGCCTCACAGTCACCCTCATCTGAGTACATGTCTTCCGCCTGGGCCATCTCCTTGACCCTGCTTAGTTGGCCTGGCTCTCACTTGAGGCCCTGACCACCTGGCTGGGCATGCACTCCATCCACAGCATGAGCCATTTCCTGCATGACATCCAGGCTGCCTTCCAACCAGAGGCAGCAGCCACCCTGGATGACCATCTCCAGGGACACCAGGTCCCCCTCACTGTGGGTGCCCTGAGCAAGGCCTTCCCCCCACTGCCAGTTGCACCAACCATGGCCGGCAAGCTGTCCAGTGGACCTGGCACCCTACTGATGCCTGGTGGTTCATGTCTGCCATGCCCAGGTGATGGAGGGGTGCCCCGATACACCATGGTGATGGTGCCTGGAGCCGCCAGATGCCCCACCAGCCCACCTGGCTTGATGCACATTGTATAAGCCACCAACCACCAAGAAGCCTGGTGACCTTAAGTGGTGGTTGCTACAT
This sequence comes from Crocodylus porosus, assembly GCF_001723895.1. Lineage (NCBI taxonomy): Eukaryota > Metazoa > Chordata > Crocodylia > Crocodylidae > Crocodylus > Crocodylus porosus. Next base: position 6,343,854 of record NW_017728950.1, on the reverse strand, counting down.
GGCATCCTAGCCACTGGCACATTTACATCCCACTTTGACCCAGCTGCCTTGATGGCCTGCCCCTTCTGCCTTGGAGGCATTGAGAACATCCTCCATGACTTTCTCAACTGTTCCTGCCTGCAGCCACTCTTTGTCACCCTCGAACTGCTGCTGCAGGTGCTGGGCAGAAGCCTCTAGGAGAACACCTATGTATACTCCTACCTGTAACATGCAGCTGAGTAGGGTGCCATCTGCCTGGCCAACTTTGTACCGGGTCAGGCCAAGATGGCCATCCTCAAGAGCCACCGCAACTGGGTTGCCAGGACTGGCTCAGACAATGCCCTGGCCTCCTGGTGCAGGCGTGCCTCTCGCTGGAGTTTAAGCATGCTGTGCTCTGGTGGATGGTGCCCACCTTTGAGACACGCTGCGCCCTTGAGGGAATGTGGTGCCACGTAGAGAATGGCCATCTTCAATATGCGCTCTGATGTCATGACCAGTCTGGGCAACCGGGCAGGCTTGGTGTCAGACTGCAATTCCCAGCTTGTGCTGCACCCTGTGCCCTCACCAGGCTGCTTTTTGTTTTTTCCTTTGTGTGGTAAATTGAAGGGTTTGTCACGTGTATGACTGGATAAAGCAGGGTAGGGATCGTGTTTAAAGAGGGCTTTGGTCTCAAGTTAGGCACAATGTGTAATACAGCAAAGAGGTCTGTCACAGTCTAATGTTATGAATGTAATGACATGGTGCTCTTGGTTTGATGGTAATTTGTTTGTCTTTGTTTTGTATATTGGACCTGGACCCTGGAGGAGCCAACTTTTTGTACCCTAAACCCCTGAATAACGTAGTTAAAAAGTCAAAGTCCTTCCTTCCTTCCTTCCACTTTGGACGCACTGGACCAGGCTCGCTTGGAGCTGCGTGGGGCGATACCGAGCGTAAGACTCCCCAGCTTCCTATCTCTTTCCTTTTCTCACTCTCACCTGTCTAAAGGTCTCTAGCCTCTGTTTATCTCACTTTCTTTTTCTTTGGTTGCTGTTTTGTAGCTTTTTCCCCCCCTTTTCTCTCCTCTTGTCCCATCCCCCAATACTTCCAGTCTCTTTGTCTTCTCAGACTTCTTTCTTACTGTCTCTTTCTCATTCTTTCTCTCTTTTCTTTCTTTTCTGCTTGCTTGTAGTGGGGAGTTATCTTCCATTAGCTTGCCGTCCATGGGGTGCTCTTAATTACCCCTTTCCCCCCTCCCTTTTGTTTTTCTCTTTTTTTTTCCTCGCTTTTTCAAACCCCAGCCGTTTTTTTTCTCCACCTCCTTCCCCCCTCCCATCTAGAGTTCTGTGGCCGCTTTCCCGGACACTTATCTTTTTTAGTTACTATAAACTTTTTTTGTTGTTGCTTTGCTTAGCTAGAGTTGGGAATTAACCCTGTCCTATCAGGAATGGCTGCTCCTACACCCAGCAGCTGGCATGAGGGTGCCTCCCAGAACCTCCCCATTACCTATGGGTTGAGGATGCACACCCCTCCCTTCGTTGGGGTTGAGGTCTGCATGGATGCTCTTGGGACAGCAGACCATCCGTTACGCAGGTCGTGTCAACACGGTCCCGATGATCTACCTGGCGCCTAGTCCATAGGGTGTGCGTAGAGAGCCTGGACATTGCGGGCGCACATTATTTTGTCACCCCACTGGACACCCTAGCGGTGAGGGTGGTGATTTCTAATGTGCCCCCGCACGTGACCGATCGAGACCTGGCCAGGGTACTCGAGCCCTATGGGGTGCTTACGAGTCCCATTTGCCAGTTGACCATAGGAAGTAAAAACCCCAAACTGAGGCATGTCCTGTCTTTTCGAAGGCTCTTTAGGGAGGGCTCACGGTCTCTGCCTCAGTCCTTGAGCCTCTTGTCCAATTGGCGGAGGTATGTGATTTATTTTTCTTGTGGGGAGACCACATGTTTTCAGTGTGGGAGCTCTTCCCACCTAGCAGCTCAGTGCCCACGGGGGGGGATCGGCCAAAACGTCGGTGACTACAGCGATGCCGACGGATGGCCCATCCACTTCCAGGATGCAGGCCCCACCCAGTGAGGCCGGGAGCCTTTCCCAACCTTCTCCTGCCCCTGTTCCATCTGAGGGGGCTGAAGTCTCTGGCGTGGGAGTGTCGTCCGGAAGAGGGGCTGGGGTTAGGCCCCAACCCTCCCCCCCACTCATTCCACATACAGTGCCCACCCCCAACCATGCAGAGACGCCACCGGGGGGAGAGGCGGATGCTTCCACTTCTGCCCTGCCTGCTCTGACCTTCCCGATTGAGGCTAGGGTGGTCAGTGATTGTGGCATTGAGGCCCCGTCTGACAACGGGGCTCAGGCCTCCTGCTGGAGAGCCCGGCCCTGCTCCGACTGTCACATCAGCAACCCTGCTGGCCGGGGATGAGGGCAGTTTGGAGATGGGGGAGGCAGAGACAGGGGTCATTAACGCCTCACCCATCTCCCAGTTCTCGGAGATGGGGGGCAAGAAGAGGTATGCACAATGTGTCGCTTCCGGAGGTCTGACCCAGGGAGGAGTCTGCTGACCTCTTGGTCATGCCCCAGGCCACTGAATTAGATGAGGAGGCTTGTGAGATGGAAATCCAGCTTTCTGAGTGTCGCAAGCAACCTTGAGAGCGGGATGACCTCTCCCCCCGCAAGAAGGTGGGGCTTGCTCTTCAAGAGCCAGACCTCAACCTAGACGATCAGAGGAGGTTGATGGGCTTGGATATTGAGGGTGTGGATGCAGCGCTCCCAGCCAGGGTGCGGCCTCGCCGCTCCTCTGTGGGAAATGTGCAGCCCATGTTGGCAGACCCCCCCCGGCTCGGTCCTGACTATGGGGGGCTCTTGACCTTTCTAAAGCAAACAAAAGGACAAAAGAACATAGCGGCGTGCATCACCCAATGGTGCGCAGATCCTAAAGTGTTCATCAAGGCTGCCAGGGCTGCAGCCAAGTTCATGCAGCAAGATCTGGGCACTAGGCAGATGGCCTATCATCTGGAGAAGCTCGCCCAGCGGGTGAGAGATGAATGAGGCCTGGCAGGGTCCCTGGACTAGAGTAGGGCACGATAGGCCTTTTCTTTTCGACCTGTCTCTGCCTTTGCTCGGCTCTTGGGGGCTTGCTTTTTTATCTACGCCTTACCTCGCTCTTCCTCTCCCATATTGACACCCATTGCAGCCACAACTATTGGCACTTTCAACATCAATGGCTGTCGAGATCCGGTGAAGCGAGAGGCCGTCCTGGAGCTCCTGCGCCAGAAGCGGCTGGCTGTCGCCTTCCTCCAGGAGACGCACTCCGACAGGCACAACCAGGTGGCCTGGCACACTGCCTGGCAAGGCCAGGTGTTCTTGAGTCACAGTACCAACCTTAGTGCCGGAGTCGCGACTCTCCTATCGTCACAACTACAACATGACTCCCTATACCCTGTACAGGAGGGATCGTGTTGACAAAAGGGGCGGGGGTGTAGCTCACTATGTGAAGGAAAGCTACATGTCCCTGCAAGCTGATGTTGGCGACCGGCATGGACAGCTAGAGACCCTCTGGGTAAAAATTCGTGGGGAAT
>NW_017728950.1:6270937-6340301 GCF_001723895.1 Crocodylus porosus | reverse complement strand
CACAAGACCGAATTACTCCTCCTGGAAGCTATGGTGGGATGTGGGCAAGGTACAGATCCGGGCCTTTTGCCAGCAGTACACTCAGCTGGCCACAAATGAACTGCACCGCCGTATCAGAGAGCTGGAGGAGGACGTGGTAAAGCTCGAGGCTGCCCTGCTGGCAGCCGGCAGTGTTGCGGTGCTGTGCGAGAGCCTCCGGTTCCTGCATGACTTGGCGGAGAGTGCGGCCCGTGGAGCAAGGATCCGCGCCCGCTGCCAAGAGCTGGCCAAAACAGATGCCCTGATCTTCTTCTTTTTCAACCTGGAGCGACGGCGGGCAGTGAGCAAAGTCTTAGATCACCTCAAGACCTCTGAGGGCCAGGTCATCACTGTCCCAGGTGAAGTACATGAGCATGCCGTTGCTTTCTATCGTGACCTGTTTGCAGCTGAGCCGTCCTGCCCTGACGCCGCACGGGAACTCCATGTGGGCCTGCCGCACCTTGGTGCCCTGGAGGCCGGCGAGCTTGAGCAGGAGTTGTCTCTTGCGGAGCTGGCAGCAGATGCAGCTGGCCTCGCCTCCGGCAAAGTCCCAGGCCTCGATGGGTTACCTGTGGAGTTCTACAAGGCTTTCTGGCCTCTTCTCGGCCCCTGCCTCCTGCGCGTTTTCCAGGAGAGTCTTGCCGACAAGGTCTTGCCGATCAGTTGCCGCCGTGCAGTGCTCACACTGATGCCCAAGAAAGGAGACCTTGGCTGCATTAAGAACTGGCGGCCGGTCTCCCTGCTGTGCGCGGATTACAAGATCCTGGCCAAAGCGCTGGCCACCCGCCTCCACACCGTCATGGCCTCCGTCACTGAGCCTGAGCAGAGCTACTGTGTGCCAGGCAGAACCATCCAAGACAACCTGTTTCTGCTGCGACCTACTTACAGCCAGCGAACTCTTTGGCCTGGATGTTGGCCTTATTTCTCTGGACCAGGAGAAAGCCTTTGACCGGGTGGACCACGCCTACCTCTTTTGGACCCTGGAGGCCTTTGGCTTTGGGCCCCTTTTCATCGGCACCCTCTGGGTCTTGTATCGAGACACTTCCAGCCTGCTCAAGGTGAACGGCGTGCTCTGTGCCCCGTTCCCCACAAGCAGAGGCATCCATCAGGGCTGCCCCCTGTTGGGCATGCTCTATGCCCTGGCCATTGAGCCACTGCTGCATGCGCTGAAGCGCCGCCTGAGCGGTGTGGCCTTGCCACCAGCCGTGGGTCATCCGTTGCCCCCCCACTGTGGCTCTCAGCATACGCAGACAACGTGACCATCTTCCTTAACACCCAGGAAGACGTGGAGGCCCTGATGGCCTGCCAGCGAGTCTACGAACGTGCCTCTTCGGCCCGTATCAACTGGGCCAAGAGCAATACCCTGCTGCTTGGAGAGTGGATAACCACGACCCCCCCGGCCTTGCCCGGGGGCCTCACCTGGCGCTGCAAGGGCCTTAAGATCCTGGGTGTGTTCCTGGGGCCACCAACCTTCATGATGAGCAATTGGGATGGCCTCGAGGAAGGAGTGAAGGCCCGCCTACAAAGGTGGCACTGGCGCCTACCCAGCCTCTCCTACCGTGGATGCATCCTCATCGTGAACAACCTACTGGCGGTGAGCCTGTGGCATCGGTGCGCCGTACTCGATCCGCCGGAGGACCTGCTTGAGAGACTCCAGCGCCTCCTGGTTGACTTCTTCTGGGACAGGCACCACTGGCTTCCACGACCTGTCTTTTACCTACCTGTGACTGAGGGGGGCCAGAGTTTGGTTGACCTGGCAAGCAGGGTGGTCACCTTCTGCCTCCAGGCCCTCCAGCAACTCCTGTACAGCGAGGAGCACCCACCTTGGCAACACCTGGCATGCCAGTTTCTGCAGAGGGTGGGGGCCTTCGGCTTTGACCGGGAGCTCTTCCTGCTGGACCTTACACTTTTGAACTGGGCCGTGCTTCCAGCCTTTTACCATGGCATGGTACGAGCCTGGCAAGTCACTTTCCACCTCCAGTCCCAGGCCCATCACCTCCAGTTCCCACAGTTGCTGGGGGAACCCCTGGTGCACAACCCAGCGCTGAGGCACCCCGTGCCGAGTCTGGCCTCTGCCAGTCTCGCAGCTGATCTCATTCAGGCGTGCGTTCTCTGCCTGAGTCACCTCCTTGACCCTGCTCGGTCAGCCTGGCTCTCACCCGAGGCCTTGAGCAGCCAGCTGGGCATGCACTCCGTTCACAGCGTGGGCCATCTCCTGTGTGACATCTAGGCTGCCCTCCCATTGGAGGCAGCAGCCACCCTGGAGGACCATCTCTGGGCAGGCCAGGTCCCCTGCACTGAGGATGCCCTGAACGAGGCTTTCCCTGTGTTACCAGTCACCCCAGCCATGGCCGACGATCTGGCCAGCGGCCCTGGCACCCTACTGACACTCCCTGTGACTCCTGACAGTGACATGGGTTGTCCTTTTGCTTCTCTGTCGCATAGAGGTTTATACGCCTGGGTGGTTCACGTCCGCCATGCCCAAGTGCTGGCAGACCGCCCCGATACACCGTGGCGACGGCACCTGGGGCCGCCAGATTCCCCACCGGCCCACCCAGCGTGGCACACATTGTATAAGCCGCCAATTGCCAAGAAGACTGGCGACCTGCAGTGGCGGTTGCTGCACGGCACCCTAGCCCCCGGCACGTTTGCGTCCCACTTGGACCCAGCTGCCTCGACAGCCTGTCTCTTCTGCCTGAGGGGTGTTGAGGAGACCCTCTTTCATGCTTTCCTGGACTGCCCCCGCCTGCAGCCGCTCTTTGTCATCCTTGGCCCGCTGCTGCAGGCTCTGGGCAGGAGCTTTTCGGAGACCACCTACGTGTGCTCCTGCCCGTACCAGGCAGCTGAGAAGGGCCTCATCTGCCTGGCCAACTTTGTACTGGGTCAGGCCAAGTTGGCCATCCTCAAGAGCCGCTGGAACCGGCTTGCCAGAACCGGCTCAGTTGATGCCCTGCGGCTTTTCCGCCTCCTGGTGCAGGCGCGCCTCTCGCTGGAGTTTGAGCATGCTGTGCTCCGGCGGGCGGTGCCTGCCTTTGAGACGCGCTGGGCCCTTGGGGGAGTGCTGTGCCAGGTGGAGGACGGCCGTCTCAAATACATGCTCTGATGTCATGACCGGTCTGGGCGACCGGGCTGGCTCAGTGTCAAACTGCGACTTTCAGCTCGTGCCGCGTCCTGGGCCCTCACCAGGGTGCTTTTTTGCTTTCTTTTTGTGTGGAAGTTGAAGGTTTTGTTACGTGTATGATGCGATGGAGAAGGGTCTGAATTGTTTATGACTGTGTGGCCGGCACACCGACCGCGTACTTACCATGTAAGACACGACGTGAAATGGAGCGAAGGTATCTGTCACGGTGTGATGTGTTGGTTGGTTTGGTTTGGTTTGGTAGTAAGTTGTTTGTGTTTTCGCTTTGTAAGCGGCCACCATTGTTGTATACCTGAACCCCTGAATAAAGTAATTAAAAAGTCAAAAGTCCTTCCATTAACTTCAAATGACTTTGAGTTTGAAACAAATGGTCAGTCTTTAATTCAAACTTCAGTTTTGATTCTTATCATCCTGTAGTGAGAAACTATCTTGTTACAGCCAAAAATATAGCAAAGACCATATTTTCTGCACACATGTTTTTTCTTTGTCCCTCTCAAAGGTGCTGTTAAGATGCTTGAAACATTTGTTTTCACTGTTGGAATTCTCTCCAGATTTCTAGAATCTTTGGTATCAACCTTTCTTTGCCTCAAACAATAGATGCCTGGATTTTATTAAATGCATATAAATAACACTGAAGACAATGGTATTTTAATGTATTTCAGAGTCTGAGATTTTATATATTCTAAGAAAAAGGATAAGAAAGATGCATCATAAACGTGTTAACTTCTGAATTTTAATATAGGAGTGCATCCAATACAGAATGTGTTTAAATATATATATAACTAAGCTCTCTTTGATACAATATATTGTAAATATCCTCTGAAGGAGTTCATGTAAGATATTGAAGAGTATTTTTAATAAGCATTAATAGAAAAGATTATAATGGTATCAAATAAAATTCAGTGAGTCAAATTATCTACTGGTGTAAATAAGCATAGCTCCATTTATGTTCAAAGCATAATGTTTCATCCTATTATTATAAGACACAAAGACTCGTTCCTTACTTTCTTTACATTTTTAAATTTTTTTCTATACATATATGTGATCAAGGTTTATAAAGTTTTTGGCACAAACTCACCTTCCAATAGCCAATGGCATACATGGGAATTAATTTGCTACCATTATGTCCAGCCATCTTTGATTTCACAGCACAAACAGCCATCCATTTACAGTTGGATGGCCTTACTTTTGGTCCAAAATAGTGTTTAAAATCAAGGGTGCAGACAAAAGTGATTGTTTTCACCCGATCTGGCCATGGAAAGCAGTCTATAGCCACAACACAAGTATACTGTTGCAGACAGCTTCAAAAATGGCTGATTGGCTGGAAATCTGATCCCTCATCATATGCGGTATCAAATAAAGACATTTCAAAATGTAGCATCTTCTGTAACTTGTGTCTGCAGAGCTCCCCGCCTATTGCTGTTTTCAGAATGGGAGGGAGGAAAGGGAGCAGAGGGAGTTCAGTCTGGAGGTTTTTTAGCCACCCTTGAGGGTAGGGAACCAGTCTGATGTTGGGGGGAGGGTCCAATTCACACACTTCACCCTTCAGCACCAACTGGGGAGCCCCAAGAATGAACTCCCTCTGCTGACGTTTCCCCCTCCCATTCTGGAACTAGACAGCACTGACAGAGAGCCATGGCCATTGGTGTGTGAACCTCCCTGCAGGCTCCACAGCTAGATTCCCCTCCCCCTGGAACCAACAGTGAACTTCTGTTTGGTTTGATGTAACATTGTATCTCAGAACACTTTGGAGAAAATGCTCAGAGTTACAGTTAGGAGCTGCACTTTTGTCTGCCCACTGCATCTGGATCTATGGCAGCATACCTTAATTGCCTGCTATACTGTGCCCCTACATTTACTGGGGAAAACTGTTCAGTACAATGTAAGTTCCACATTTTGAAATGTAGCTCAGTTTGCATGCATCATATTCTTCATTACTATTAGAGCTCTTAGAAAAACATCACTTTTTAAATAATTAACTCATCTTCAACTACACTATGATACGCTACCTCTCTAAATTATGGTAAGTAAGTGTGTCCCAATGATCCTCTTAAGTCTATCAAGTTGGGAACAGCTAACATTGCAAACATGAAACACTCAACTGAGTCTAAAGCAGGGTTGGGCAAAATGTGGCCCATGGGCTGGATGCAGCCCACCAGGCTATTCTATCCAGCCCATAGGGCCCCTAAAAAATTTAGAAAATTATTATTTATCTGCCCCTGGATGCCTGTCATGCAGCCCTTGCTGCCTTGCCAAAACTCAGTAAGAGGCCCTCCGCCCAAAATAATTGCCTGCCCCTGGACTAGAGTCAGTTCTACACCAGGCCTGGAATAACTTAAAGCAGCCTAAAGCTACTCTCATTTTCAGAGGGGCCAAATAGTCTCACAATAGTCTCAGACACTGCGAAAGTATAAACATTATTTAAATCCTCAGGCTTTACCTGTGCCAAAGTGAGCTCCATTGTGGCCTAAGACTGAGGCCAATATTTGCTTGTGGGTTCTGGATAGCATAATAACTATCATACTTGGCGATTTTTCTTTGCTGCTTAATTATTATGGCATAAACACATTGGAACAATATATACTTGACTGAAACCTATTTAGGCAACTCAGAAAGCTCTGGTATTTGAGGAATCTGTCTTCATAGATAATTTTTATGGGCAGTCTCCAGAGTGTTGAATTCAGTGGAGGGCTTTTCATCGACTTCAGTGGCTGTTGGTTCACTCCCTATCTTTCTGCTAGGTGGTCCTGCATGTTCTTAATAATAAGATACATACGGTTGTCTGAAACCCACTGCCACTGCATTCCCATGCTATGGAATTGCTGTGGGAATATATTAACAACATGAGATTCATTAGAATTACTATTTTCTCACATTAGTTGCTGCATGTGTATTTAGATATTTACCATTTGTCTTTCAGGGCGGCCATAAAAGGCCTCATGATTTAGGAAGGAAAACTGTGTGAAAACCTTAGAAAAACGGCAGGAAAGGAAAAGATTCTGTTTTTCAGCTGACATCACTATGTTATTCTCCCAAAGTACAGGCCTGGACATGGGAAAAGACATGCAAGTCTTTTCTGAACATAGTTATTAATTCGTATGCAAAAACTGCACTGTTTTTGTCTTTTAAATAATGTTAATAATGGCTGCATGTCAACAATGCATCTCATCAGGCTTCTTGGAGCATCTGGACCACACAAGGTCAAGGTTTCATTGACAGCAACAAATGTCTTCAATACCCAAGAGACCTCAAAACCTGGAATGTTTAGAACTTTATGTGAGGTCAAGAAAGTTCAGTCAAGCATCAGTCTTGTGCTTAGGAAAATACAGTCTGTCTCCAGTTCCAAAACAGCAAATATTTTCACCAGTCAAACACTCTCTTCTGACTGACTTGTCCAAAGTGCTTACAAATTTCAACTATAAACTATGAGCAATAAATATTACGTAATTCCAAACAATAGGGGGAAATGATCAAAACAACTTGGAGCAAACATCCATTTGTTGTTTCATAGTTAAAGTATCAAATATCTGGCTTTGTGACAAGGAAGGTAGAACAGATTACACTGAAAAGTAGTAGCATGCCTCCTTGACACCACTGTTTCCTTCTGGGATTTTGAAACTGTGTCAGTAAAAGAGGATCCCACCTAATTACCAAGAAGATTGTGTTGTGCTTTAGCCACGAATGACATTCTACTAACATTGTACTATAAAGAAAGATCTATGAAAACTTAACAATCTGATGAAATGTCTGTTGGAAAAGTATTCCATTTTATCAAGTTAATTAAAGATTATTTGTGATAATGAAGTATTAACATTAAATAAAAGCATCGCTTCACTTTCACATTTTTTACCACCCTACTATCCCAAAGATGGAAGTAATTGCATTACCACTAAAACACTTTCATCAGTATTTATATGTCTAATAAAATTTCCCTATTATACTAGCTATTATTGTTTATTATTGATAATTAAAGTGCAACTTTTAGTACTGTATCTGGGGGAGTTATACATCCATGTTCTGTCTGAAGTGAAATAGAGTCTCTGTAACATCTTCTGCTGGGTAAGATGCTGCACTATAAACTAACAGTTCTGCCATAGTAAAATAATAGTTTTGAGCAATGCTGTAAGTTATAGGCAGTAGTGGACAACAGTAAAAATGTCTTACTTCTGAGATTGGTGAGTCTATGAAATAGTCTCAAAATAATGAAAGTAAGGCATTTAAAATTCAAAACTTGTATTATTATATATACTTGCAGGCAATAATTTAGCACTGGCAGAGGGATAGACTATTACACAGATGTCGTTTCTATGTGTCATTGATTTTTAATAACGGAAAATGTAAAGAACACTAGGGTGGAAAAATTTAAAACTTTGCATTTTTTTCTTCCTATTTTCTGTAAAACAAAATGGCTTTTTGTTGAAGCTCCCAATTTTCATTTGGCATTGGGTGAAAATGATTGATTTTTTTTTCTTAAGGACATAAGAACATAGTTGACTTTCAATTAAAAATCAAACTACCACAAGAAAATGCTGTTTTCCCAAGTAACTTAATTTGTTTCCTAAATCACATCTGGAATTTAGCCCATCATTTACATCTCATCAGATGCTAGTATCCAATATGAACAATGGATCATTGCTGTTATTTCAATATGATTAAACACACAAAAAGGAGAAAATATTTGAAATTTTATTAAATAATTGACAATTACTGTGACTTGTCAGAATTTGAAAGATTGTAAGCACAAGATAAATCGAGTAGTAACCTAGACAAAATACTAACAAACATCTGTCCTGTCAGAGGAAGAGAATGGCTAATCTGAATTTTTCAAATCTCTTAATGATTGAATTACAAGGGTGACAAGGACAAGTGAAGTCAGAGGAGACCTGAAGTATAAAATGGTAACTAATGTCACCAGTGATCGCACTTTTTGACCTGAGAAGCTAACCAAAGTCACATAGGTGTTTCCTTTTAGGAGGAAAAAATGTTGATGGATTCACGTATGGATTTTGATGCATTTTTGGTTTTTGACAAAAGGTGCATAGTTCTGCTTTCATAAACGTAGGGGGAATCAAATACAGGAGGAATCACTGCTTTGCATCAACATCATGATCCAAAAGTAGCTTTTCCAGGTCCACAAAGCCAAGCTGGTCAGGTTACATTAAAGTTCTCCTTCTCTGTTTTTTGGGTGTGCTGTCTTCCTCTTTCTCACCCAAAACAGACTTTCAGCAGTCCACGCCATTTCCCCCCCTCCCCAAATAATCAAAGAGTGCAGCCAGCAGTGACAATTTTCACCCAATCAAGCCACAGATAGTGGTTAAAAGCCATGACCAAATACAAGTGCATGGCTGCAAACTACTTCAAAAATGGTCCATCAGGTGAAAAACTAAATCTTGTGTAATCAGGTATCAGACTATGGGAGTGTGTAGATGAAACAGGGGGCCTAAATTGAAGTGGTGGGTTTTTAAAAACACCGCTTCAGTTTAGAGCTGATTAAACCCCCATGACTTGCACACACCCGGCTGACTTAGCTGCCTCTCTGGCAGCAGGGAGGGGAGGGTGAGCTGCCAGTGGGCGGAGTGGTCCTTGGGCTGCAGGGGGGCTGTTGCTTCCCTCTGCGGCAGTGGCGGGCCCCCCTCAGGTGGCACCTACCCACAGGCACCCGGCTCGGGTTGTCCCAGGGGGCACTGCAGTTGCATAGGGAAGCACTGGGCCCCCCATGTAGCTTAGGCAGACAGGCAGGCTCTGAGGGAAAGGGGGGGAATCAGGCTTGCTGCTTCTCTTGGGCAGAGCCTGCCTTCCTGGGATGCTGCCAGGCTGCCTGCAGGACTTTCTGCAGAGCCGTGGAGCTGCATGAAGCTCAGTGCTTTGCTCTGCAGCTGTAGGCACAGCAAACTAAAACTCCTCGGAGGAGTTCTAGTGTGCTGCGCCCCAATTCATTTACGGTGCATTACACCCCCAACTTTCCTACAGCGGCTGGAATTAATGCTCAATACGCCGCCAAGGCGTACAAACACCAACACCATTAAAATGGCGCAAAAGCATTTAGCCCGCTTTCAAGTGTCGTGCACACATGCCCCTCATTTCGTCTACACGTGGCCTAAGTTGCTGTCTTTAAGAGTGACTCGAAGTATTTGTGTACACCTCTGTAGGAGGGTTAGTGGTCATGGCTCTAGTCTGCCACACGGTGGAGGCAGAGAGACTAAAAGTTTTGTGTCAATTTTAGACCCGGCTGAAATGGACAAACCCAGCATGGAGGGCCTTTGGGAGCTGTAGGGTGGCATTCCTCTGCCCTAGAAGCTTTGTGTTTGCCTTTGTTTTGGGTGAAAATACACTGAACTCTCTCTGGCAGCTGTTTAAAATGATGGACATGAGTTAAATCAAACAGTTTTAACAAGATTCAACTCAACTTTTAACAGGAATATAGTAAAGAGAAAAAGACCTAGTTCTTGGGCTATGTTTGGACAGCTATGCATGTTGGCACTAAACTACCCTCAAGATAATTTACTTACCTCCAGAATGATTTCTTAGGCGCAGAGGCATCTTCAGGGCCAGATACAAACAGTATACTTTTACTGGAATAAGTGATCAGGAACTGGTCTATACCCATAACAGAACAGAAGTTCCACACACATAGACTGGTTTAAAAATAGCAGAGCCCCCCAAGATTTGCCCTCCCCACCCACCAAAGGGTGAATATGTATTCTGGTCACTACTGATCTAAACTTACACAAAACAGCATAACTTAGATTGATTTCACCTTTTTGAATGCTGTATACCACCCAGATAGCTATAGCCCTAGCTTTCCCTCTGAACACCGCAAACTCGATGTTCAGTTTTCAAGCGCTGCATTTACATCCAGTATCTGAAAGTAATTAACAGAGCTAATCTTGAAGGCATCAGTGGCAAAATTCACATTGATTTCGGTGGGGTGAGATTTTACCCAAAGCAAATGCTCTAATCATATGTTAGTATTTCCCAAAATAAAATGATGACAATTTGAATAGAATAGGCAAGGTAGTATTTGGAAGTGGCTGCATATAAAAGCAGCTGAGAGTGATAAAGAATTTGCCAAGTAACTGGGTAAAAGCATAAAACATATGGCTATTATCCTCCTGTTCAATTAGGCATTCACCCGTGTCAGCATTATTTTAAATGTATTTTTTCAGAGAAGCCATGACCAAGGTTTGCACACACACAACTCCCTGTTCTAGATTACTTCATTTTTAGGTGTCCAACTTGTGACACATTAAAGGGGCTGATTTTTACAAAGGATATATTCAAAACTTTCTGAAATACAAACCCCTTTAAGCTGGCTCAAGCTTGGTTCTCAAGAAGTGAGGCTCCCAGAATCACTTCAAAACTCTTCACTAACTAAAAATTACCAGCAGCTGAGCAAGCAATGTCCACCATACAGGCCATGTAAAAAATAATCATAGGCTCTTCTGGCCAGGCATTTAATGTATTTACACACAGAATAAATCCATTCATCATACCAGCTACTTCATATTTATTTGATCAGATAATGTAAATGTTATCTTTTCAGAGTCTGCATTTTTGCGAGGCAGGGGGATTAGCTGAATATTTGACACAGTTTTGTTCTGTCTTGAATATTAATTAGCTTAGAAGCATGGGAAGCATTAAGAACCCCTTGTAGAATTTGTGACAGTCTGCCTGAACTTTTCATAGGTACTCTGCCTTTGTGAAATATGAGCCTTTTTGGATAGTTATGGCCTCTTTTTGGTCCCATACCAATAATGCCTTCAGCTGAGGCACAGGAAATCCAAATTGCTTTTTAAATTAAATCACAGGAAGCCCTGACTCCTTACTTGTCTCAGGCAAAGTTAATACAAAACAGATGCATTACTTTTGTTAAAATATGACATTGTATATTTTTATAATATTGGTTCATTCTTTGTTCTTCTGGGTTAAAAATACATAATTTAGCTGATTTTTCTTATAAGTACTATATTTTGAATAAGCTATCATGAAATGCTAGTTCAAATAATTTAGCTGCTTGTATTGGTATTAATAACATGTGACAAGGTTAAATCACTAATTTTATCATACACTTTTTTAGTAGAGCTCCAAAAAACTGGATTTCTGTCCCAAGAGCATCTCAGTACTTAAATAATTGCTCTTGTCCTCAATTAGTATAAAAAGCTGAAATATTAGAACCTTTCTGTAGACCAGAAGTTCAACCATCCTGAAACCAAACCTTTCATTTTGCTTTTTCTCAATGGAAAGTTACACCAACATCAATCTTTTCTAATAGAAAATGTGGACCAGCTTTAACTTATACTACTCATATAACCACATAATAATACCACAATTTAATTTGGGAATGAAGGCTTCATGGATTCATAGGCTGATTTCCTCCAAACTCTGAGATACAATTTAGTCTGCTTTTGATTATGTTTTTGTGCATGTGCAATACAATGTGCTAAAGTGTGTCTATGATAATGAAAGCAGAAAGTGGAGCAAAATGTTGTGCTTTTCAGAGGACCTCTTTAATATCACACATCCCTTAAAAATGCTCTTGATTTTCAGCATCCAACAAATAGGAAGAAAAAATTGTGTAGGGCAGCCCCATGGGATATGGCATATTTAGCGAAGGAAGGAGCACATCCTCAATGGCTCAGGGGTGCAGGGAGGGAAATTGGTTTGCTGAAGGCTGCCCATGTCTTCTCCATGTTGGACGGAAGTATTTGCTCTACTCTTTAGCCTCTTTGCCACCAGGGCTGCTCTATGGTCTTCCCAACCCTGATATAAGCATATGTCAAATAGGCTCTCAAGCCCAACTGACCCAGGCCACAGCTTCAGTGTGCAAAGTTGCAGGGCTTGGCTTCCTGTCTCAAGCAGAGGTAGGGGGAAGGGAGGGAAGGGACAAGTGTCCAGGGAGAGCAGAGGGGCTGGCAGCAGGGATGAAGGCACAGATATGGGGGAGTAAGGGATCAGGCATCAGGGAGGGCAGGTGGGGTCAGGAGGGGGGCAGAAAGTGGCAGTAAGCAGGTGGCAGGGGGGCAGGAAAATCCACCAGGTGTGGGGGGCAGTTGGTAGTGGGGGCAGGCTCTGGGGATAGGCTGCAGAGGGGAAGCACTGGCAATAGGGGGCAGGAGGCAAGCACAGGTACAGGAAAAAGGGATGAGGGGGCATGCAAGAAAATAAAGGGTGAGTGGATAAACGGTGAGTATCTGGCCCCCTTGCCCCTACCTCACTGACACTGCTTTTACTGCTGCAGCTTGGGGGGGCGGGGAATGATTTTAAGATACTCCCCCCCTGCCCACACACAAATTATGGTCTAGACATGAAAAATTACAACAAATTTATAATTTGCCATTAATAGAATCTAATTATTGGAGGGGCAAGTCATTATAAATTTCAGGTCATCTTGGATTCAGGTAAACATGGTGATAGAAACAAATTTATCAGGAAAACAAAATGTAGCAAAAATGGCAAAGATAAATTGCTAGTTTTATGAGGTCTTTAAGATCTGCAATGAAGGTGCTAACCAGCTAACTTAATGCTTTAATAAACTCACATTGCCACATTTGCTAATATCTCCCTATAACAGGGGTAGGCAAAATATGGCCTGCAGACCAAATCCAGCTTGCCAGGTATTTTCATCCAGCCTGGAGCACACCCCAATGAATTGTGCCCCACTGAGCCCTTCTGCCCGTGAGGGTGGGAGAGAGGTGCCTACAGCCACCCCCAACATATGCTATAATGTCTTGCTCCTACCCTCATGGTTGGAAGGGCCAGACCCAATAGCAAGGGGTGGGGCTACTGCTGCAGGCTTTCCGGCATCCAGCTCCCTCTGGACAGCAGGTAGGGGAGCTAGGGGAGGGCTGCAGCTGGGCAGGAACATGAAGCTTAGGGCTGGGGCTGGCTGCAGCACAGAGCCCTCACCCAGTGGGGTGGCAGCAGTGCAGAGCTTGGGTGGGCAAGTGTGGGTGTGAGGATGGAGGGATATGGGTACCCCTCCCCCCCCATGGTGCACAGCCCTGGCAGGCAGAGGGAGGGAGGCGCTCTGCTCAATGCTGGCTCCTGGCTCTGGCCAGAGCTGCAAGGAGCGCAGCCCCCACCAAGCTGTTTCCCTGGCACTCCCTGCACTTGCAGAGCACAGGAGAGAAGCTCCAGGCACTGGAGCAGGCTGGGGTGGGGAAAGCAGCTGGAGAAACAAATGACCTGGCAGGATCCGTGCTCTTTGCTGGGACATGCAGAACTGGCCAGAGCCAGGCACCAGACCTCCCACTTGCTGCTGTACCATGCGGGGGTGGGGAGTGTGGGGAGAGGTACCCACACCCCTCCCACCATCTGTCACACACACACACACACACACACACACACACACACACACACAGAGTTGCCTGCATTGACTTCAGGAGAAGACAGTGTGTTCCAGAGCCACACACCCACACCTCACAAACACCACAAAAGTCCCCATATACCCTATACCCCACCACACCAGTCATACCCCCTCACAAGCTCCCTCAATGCCCCCCACACACCCTTCCACCCCACCATAAACACCCTCACTGCCCACCATGATACACACACATAAACCCTACTATACCCCCACCACACACACACACACACACACAATATAAAAGATTAAGAATTTATTTATGAGTTTTTTTGCAATCACTGCTATATACAGTATACAAATACAAATCATGACAAAAATAGTTTTTGCAATAAAATTAAAATATTTTAATATTTTAATAGGACTTTTAGTGTATGATTTTTTTTTCTGGTTCTAAGATAGCAACTCTCCCTTCCCAAAAGGAGTATTTCTGGGGGTAAGGGTAAGACTTTCGGTGGCAAAGGTCAGAGGTTAAGGGTGGGGCTTCTAGTCCCAAGATGGCAGCCAGGGGGTGTGGCACCTGTCAAGGGGCAGAGCTACCCATGCAGCCCTCAAAAGCTCACCAAACCTCGCTAAGCAGCCATCTGCCCAAAATAATTGCCTACCCCAGCCCTATAAGGACTTTAAAATGAAATCTTTATGGTGTGTACCCCTTATTTTGTAGAGAAATCTTTCAGTACTCAGAGGTACCCATGGCACCTCTGAGAAATGCAAAAAAGTTATGCACCTCTGCCTGGATGTCATGGCTAGGTTTTTAATATACAGTGTTTTTCCTGTATTTCTGAATTGTAATAATTATTTGTAGGCAAAAACAAAGGTCCAGCTGAAAATCTGTCATATCAAGCATATGCTAAATATATTTTAATACATTAAATTAGATTCCACTGTCACCATCACTAGCTTCTCAGCACCAACTCCACTGGGGTCACTCCTGATTTATCAGAGCATAAACAAGAAGAGAATCTGGCCAATTATGCATCTTCACAAGGGCAAAGCCAGGATACCTTCATTATATCAAAATAACAATGACAGGCTGAAATATTCAGTGGGATACAAAAAAGTATAATTTTAAATCTAGTTGAGTTTTATTGAGTCTGCCCCATTCATATGCACCTTATTGCACCAATAGCATAGGAGTGTCTATATACCTATAATGCTGCTGGAAACTGACTAATGAATCTTTAGTTACCAGTATGCGCTTTTTGTGACACATTAAAGGGGCAGATTTTGTGTCTTGTAAGGACTAAGGGCATTTGTAGATGACACTTTAAAATGGGTTTAAAGTGGATTAAATGCCTTTTGCACCGCTTTAATGACATTGCTGTTTGCACATTTGGTGGTGTATTGTGTGTTGATCTCCACCCCCTGGAGCCTGCCTACCTAAGCAGTGCAGGGGGCCGATGTTTCCCTCCGCAGTGCAGTGCCCCCAGGACTGCCTGAGCCTGGTGCCTACAGTCAGGTGCTGCCTGGTGGGGAGGCTGCCACTGGCATGGAGGGCAGCACCAGCCCCCCCCTTGCAGCTCAGGGACTGCTCTGTCCACCAGCAGTTCGCTCTCCCCTCCCCGCCGCTGGAGAGCCAGGTAAGGATCGGGCTCTGACATGGGTGCACTTTGCGCTAAATTGAAGTGGTGTTTGTAAAAAAACATTGCTTCAATCTAGGGAGAATTAAACCCCTGTGTCATGTACAAATGCCCTAAGACTTTCAGTAGATGATTCTCTCTACTCTTCAGCTTTGAAAGGTATTAAAACATTTCTCAGATCCCCAGTGAAAAAACATTGTTCTCTAAAAGGCATTTGGGATCCATTTCTGAGTTTAGTAATCAAGTCTGTTGATCTGGAATGACTCCATTAAAGTTGACAAAGTGATACTCTTGATTACACTGCCATAAAATCAGAGGAATTCTCCTAGCTTAACCGGAGTGCTTGTGTTTACATCAGCTTCATTAAAGAAGCTAGCCTGTACTATCGGCAGTTCACTGTTTTCTGTTGTTTTCTTAGAAATCTGTGAGTTGAATTCTTCGTAGTGGATGGTGTTCTTGAATTTGTTTTTGAACCAGTGTGAAATGAAGAAATCTAGATAAGCTGTAGCTTCATTGCAAGTTTTATAACAAGTTTCTCTATGTTCTAGTCTCTTTCTCATGATTTTGACTTGTGCAGAATAAAGCGAATAAAAGCTGACCTCATCCTATGGAACAAATCTGTACAAGCTCACCATCGGTACTTGTAAAAGTGTCCTTGCTACTTTCAGTAACCTATCCGCTTTTCTCTGTTATGTTTTCTTACCAGTCACATGAGGGCCACTTTGCTTGAGCATCCTGTGGCAGTGATAGGTTGTATGGTGCGTGCATTACTGTGTTATCTTTTTGATGATCCTACACTGTCTCTTTCTGAAATGTATTGTTTCTAATGTTCTCCAGCAGTGTCCTGGTCTGCTAAATAAGCTTTCTGCCTTAAACTAAAAAGTACTTTTGCACTTAAGATAAGTATAAGTAAGAACTGTTAAGATAAGTTATATGTCTTGTTGCTTTCCTGGCAATAGGCCTAAACTAGCAAGCAAAACAGACCTTGTTCTGTTAATGCCATGAACTTGGGTTTTAAAGAAACATTTAAACCTGGTGTCACTGAGGAGAAAAATAGCATAGGAAAACCGGAATAGTTATCTCCATAAATGTTTATCCTCTGAAAGCAAGAGTACTTATCTGGCAGGAAACAGCCTAGTGTCATCCGCTAAAGAAAAAAGGTACAGAAGAGAATATAAAGAAAGAGATGTAGTGCACTGAGGAAATAATTGCGTTGGATGCCAGAGGATTTAATTGTGAAGGACAAGGTGGTAGGGAAGAGAAGCAGGCCAATATTGCAACTTAAAGTGAGGGTAACTTGTTCTGGGTAGCAGCTGTCGTTTCTCAGCTGAGGCAGGGGAGCTCACTGGTCTGAGTTATGGTTGTGGCAAGCGTTAGACTTACAGCTGCTATAGGTTGCAGAGGTATGGTGTGTGTGGGAGGGGAGATGGTAATGTAGCTGAGGCTGGTAGAGCTCTGCAGTTGAAGAGCCTTACAGCTGGAGCTAGACGACTTCCCCAGAATCAGGTTTTGAAGCAAGGGTTAGGCTAGGCTGACAAAACTAGGGTCAAGGGTGGAGCTGCTATTGAACCTTGATGCTGGGTGAGGGTTGCAGCTGGGGAGGCCTGGGTCAGTATTGAGGTTAGGGTGAGGGCTGCTAGTGGTTGCCAACCAGGAGTTAGGGGTTAGGCTCCTCATGCTTGGCAGGGCAGAATTGGTGCACTAATTGGCAGGGTTCTCAGAGTAAGCTTGTATTTAAACTGCTAGAGGTTGACCTGGTATTGCAGTGCTTCCAGGACTGGTGCAAAAAAACAGGGGGAAAAAAAAAAAAAAAAGGTTCATGTGGTTGCAACTGTAATGTCCTGCAGAAGTAAAGTAAGTGTCCAGACTGTTAGGTCACCGTTGTGTCTCTTGGGTTGTTGCTACTTTCTCTGGAACTAGGGTTAGGGTTGTGGCTAGGATTACAGCTGCTAGGGGTCACAGAACTAGAATTAGCTAGGGGTTAGAAACAGCATCGTGGGTCAGGATTAGGGATGGGACTTGTTTCAAATGAAAGAAAAAAATTCACTAAAAAGAATATCTGAAATGGGAATTGTTCATCCTGATTTTCACTTGTACTGTATTATAGTAATTAAATATTTCATTTGAAATGCAAAATTGAAATATTAATTGCAAAAAGAACAAAATATTCTGCTTTGACCTTTATCATACCTCTTTTTTTCAGCTTTTACTTTGAAATGAAATTATAGCAAAATCAACACATTTTTGCTTTACATTTTGTTTTTGACAAATTGCCCTTTCTGATGTTTCTCTAGAAAGTCTCTGATGAACTCTCCTCACATTCACATTTTGTTTGACTGCCTACAGACAACTTGTTTGTATCTTTCTTATACAGCAACACCTCATAATCTTTAATGTTATCCTTACACCGTCTCTGTGAGGTAGCAAAGTATTATTATCCTTTGAAGTATACAGATGCTAAGGACACGGTCTTCACTGCCTCCTGACTTCATTGGGGAGTGCCACAGTGAAGCACAATACATGCACTGTACCCTATAAAAGATATAGCCACTTTTACAGCTTATGGGCTTGCTCTATAAGCTCTCCAAATGAGATACACTTTTATTAGTAGACACCTAGTGAAGGGGGACAGGCATGCTGTTCTTACTTTACCATAGTGAAAAGGCAGAGGAGATATGCCCTGTGTGACTTACCCATAGGCATAAAGGAAGTTTGTGGTAAAGCAGGTTTTCAGTTCCCATCCTGGTACACAAATGGCTGGACCATCCTTTCCTCTGCAGTTGCTGAGGTCTGCTACCCCATAAAGTTGAGGCCTGTTATGACAACCACCAAAATAATGGAAATCCCCTTTTTTATTTGCATATATTTTAACAACAGTTCCTATGGTTAATTTAATACCTCTACATTGCTATAGACTGGAGCATGCAACTATTTATATAGTCTATCCCTATAATGGTCAACAGCATTTTGCAGCCAGTGGCTTAAGAAATTATTCCATTCTCCAATAGTACAGGGTAAATTAAAAGCATTTGTAACTCACCTTATTTTCTGCATTTACTTGGCTTTATGACCTTTTTCTAAGCCTAGGATTCTTTCCTAACCTTTACAGGTTTTGTTTGAACATGGAATGTTTTGTATCTGATGTAACTCTACTAGGATTTCTTCTCCATTATTTCTGCTACATTACGTTCATGATCAAAATAAATCATGTCTAATCATCTCAACTGAGTCTTGTTCTATAGCAATACTCAGAGGAAAATATGCAAGTATTTTCATGCCATTACATGTAAGATTTTTGATCTTTAGCACTTCGGTCCATGAATGACTTGCTTCACTTTCTGTTAATTGTTACCTTGTGGTCCTGACAGTACGTAAATGAAGTCTCACTTTCTGAGTTTCCATTTGGAGTTTTATATTTTTGGTTCCTTTCCATCTAGGTTTTAGAGAGAATTAACTGGACGATGCTCACAGCTGTATAAGTGATCTCTGATTTCGAATACCCCCTTCTCCCCAGCTCTCCTTTTTTGGTAATGTTTAGTTTGGTTCTAGGCATGAAACAAACTGTCTGACAGAACAGTGCCTTGATGTTTGCAATGGTGGAAAATGGTCGTCTCCTTTTTTAGTTTATTTACTGCGGGTTATTTGTGACTAAACTTCAGGTTTAAATAACTGCACTTTGTTCTGGTTATTTTTAAACAGCATTTTTCAAAACAGTTTTACTGCTTGGAAGTAATTGGATAATTTCTTACAGAGTACAGTATACTGGAAAAGCAAAGTCAAATGCTTCAGAGCAAAACAGTAACAAATTTTTGTTTTTTGTAAAAGCAGTTAAAAGGCTGGTTTACGTCTGATGTCATAACTATTCCCACCATTCCTACTAGGAGACAGACTCCTGCTGACAAAGTCTCACAACCTGAAATTTAAAAAATGAGCTCTTCCTAGAAGAGGGCCTTCCATATAGACTCTCATTGACTTAAGTGGGCTTTGGGGTAAGCCCAGAGGGAAAACACCAAAGAGGAAGGGAGGGGGAAAAGAAGACAGGGAAAGCTACAGCTGTTGTTACAGTTCCAGCTATTCAATAAAAATGTCTGATCTTCAGAACAGGAAGAAAAACAGGGGAGAAAGCAATAGGTTGGCTTATCTCCAATGTTACAGTCCTTCCATAGAAAGATAACAGAGGGAGAAAAAGGAGCGAAGAGTCTGCTCTGGTTCATGTAGCCACATAACTTTTGCTATTGTATTGTCTATAAAATGAAGCATTGAAAGAGTCTTCCAAGGAGTTTACAGAGGAGATGAACACTCTTTTGTCTCAGGCAGTCTTTTCCCGATGTTCTTCCTTTTTCTGACCTTAACTTAAAAGCCACTGAGCCAGAGTGGGCTCTGCACAGAGCTGGGCTCAGCCAGGAGTAGTGGCAGCAGCAGATGGGTCCCTCCTCCCTGCCCAGTCCCCCTGTGTTCCCTGCCAGGCTGGGAGAAGGTGTAGCCAAAGGGAACCACTGCTGGCTTTAGTCCAGCCTGGCTCCACTTGCAGCCTGGCTGCAGCAGGAGAGAAGTGGCTGGGGTGGGGGGGGCATTCCTCAGATCAGCTGCAGCGAATGGAGGAGATTAGGAAATAAGAGGGAAGGGGAGTGAACCTGCAGCTGAGCATGGAGGGCAAGGAAGGAGGGAGGAAAGATTTTTGCCTGCTTGAGGGACTTAAAAATAGCCCCTCAGCTGCTACCCCTGCAGCATAATCTGCCCTCCCTTGTGGGAGGGTGGAGGGGAGAAGACTGAGAGCTGGGGTACAACTACCCTCCAGAGCAGGCCACTGCTGCCACACTCTCCTTTCCAAAATCGTAGACCCACCCATGATCCTGGTCATGTCCAGAAGACATACAGGTGCTTAAAAGCTACTCTTTGAAACTCAGGCCATATTTAAACTACCTTCCTGCTAATTCCTGAACTGCCACTAAGAAAAAAAAGCCAAGCTGTCTTGGCCCCATGTGCCCCAGCTCAGCAATTAGATAGTGTAGACGACTTCAAGTGTCCTGAAAATGTGTCTCAGAGCCACTCTTAGGTCCACTGACTTTGGAGAGCAGGAGAACACTCTCAGGACCCTGCTAAGCCATCTTAGGCTAGGTCCAGGCATTCAAAAAGCCAGAGGCAGAATTGCTCAAACCAACACAGGTTTCTCTAAGTACCCTAGTTTAGCGCAGGAATGAACAGAGCAGAAGTTTGCCCTTCTGTGGGGGGTGAGACTGCCTGCATGGCCAAGGCCAGCAGGTTAGGGGCACTCAAGCATGCCATCCAGTGTGACCGCAGCCTCCCCAGGCTGTCAGAGATTGCTGAGCATGAGTCAGTGATGGGCATCTCCAGCCCAGTCTGCTCCCTGTCACTGTATCCATTTGCCTGGCTATGGGGATCTCCTGGTGAGTTCCCACACACCCACCCAGGCACCCCCATGACCTCCCTGGGCTAGCCAAGGATCCATGTGGGCTGCACATGCCTGTCACTGATACTGGCTGCTGATGGGGGAAGGGGGTTTGTCCATGCCTGGCTCCCTGGCATTGCACCTGCTTGCATGGCTATGGGGGTGCCTGGGTGTGTGTGCGGGAGCCTACAAAGAGAGCCCCAGGGCCACGTGAGCTGGCAGTGCCAAGGAGCTGGGCCCAGCCAAGCCCCTTTTCCCCAATTCCCCCATTAGCAGCCAGTGTTAGTGATAGGCATCTGTAGCCCATGTGGCTCCCTGTGACAGGGGGCTAGTGAGAACCTGCGAAGACACCTGGGATGCCAGCAGACAGTGATCTACCTTAAGTCACAAGCAGACCTGGTACTAAAGTCCAATTCACCAGTCTAACCTAGATCCACTAAGTATGATCCTACATTGATCCAGGTCTAGCTTAGACCAAGATCCACCATTTTAAACAAGTCTATGTGCTCTGAACTTCTGTTCTGTTATGGGTATAGATGAGTTTCTGACCACTTAAACTGGAACAAGGGTAATGTCTGTACCTGGCCGTAATAAACTAATTACCAGCCTTGGGTAGAAACCTAGCATAGACAACAAGCCTTAGGAACCTAGGAATTTTAGGTACCTCCAGGCTTAGATAGAATATGAACAATGGTTTTAAAAATCTAAAGGTTGGGGTTAGGTGCCTACAGTGGTAGTTAGATTGTGTTTAGGCACCACTCTCTGTGCATCCAGTCCCTAATTTCTTTGTGCCTCCGTTCTCCAGTGATGAAAGAGAGACAATACTATTACCTTTCCCCTAGTGGTTCTCAACTCTTTCAGGCTCAAAGCACCCCTTGTTTGACTCAAGGCACTGGAAAGTGCTAGCTCTTAGCTTTCATTTGTTCTTTGACTATTAAAAAAACAGCAATACTTTTGTTGCAAAGAACTCAACTAAGCCAAAACAGATCAGAAAGTTTCTGCTGCCATGGATTCCTATTTAAAATCTCTGGGTTTATCTTTGAACACCTAACTGTGTTTATGTTTGAACACCTAACTGTGCTAATATTGTGCAGCACCCCAGAGGGCTCTCATGGCACTGTGGTTGAGAATCATTGATTTATACTATAAGCCTTTTGAGGTGGAAACTGCTGCTTAACACATATTTCTATACTGCCTGGCAGAAAGATACTGTAATATAAATAATTCATGAGGGAATTAGAGGGATTTCTTCTTAATTTAGATGCAAGCCTGCCCTACCCCCATGGCATATATTTAGGTGGCTGGAGTCCCTACCTCCATAAATGAATAGTGGCTTGAGAATTGCCTACGTGGACTACAGTCACATCTCCCACTTCTGGTGTGGACTGAACTATTTTGTTAATTTTGTTTCTGGAATGTTCTATGTGTATTTTGTTTCTAGTATTGCAATATTATTCCATTGTTGCTCTTTGTAGCAGTTTGTTTGATTTCTACATCCTCCCAAAACTCATTTAATGGAATAGAGCTATGCAGCTAATTCTCGTGTGCGTGGCTGGGACAATTTGATTTTACCAGTGAGAATGCAAAATATCTATTGTCTGACCATGGTGAAATACAGGACAAGATTATCAGGGCCTCCCACGTTTTTGGCTTGTGACTAATTCAGTTTCAAGTTGCCGTGCAACCACTTTTTGTGCTGGCACTGGCTTATTTGAAGACTCCTGGTTAAATACACGGCTGATCTTCGGGTTTGCATTCCACCAGCACTTCAAACAGTTTAAAGTGAACTTGACCTGACTATTTGACCTTCTTACCAAGCTATGCAAGCTGTTTGTTCAGGCAGGCAGAGCTAATGGTTAGAGTAAAGAATTGTGATACTAAAAGCCAGTCTTCTAATCCCAGAGTCACTAATTAACTGGGGAACTTTGGGCAAATCATTTGACCTCTCATGCCTGCTTCAACTAAATTACGTAAACAACATTTTAAAAAAAGACCTTGTAGAAAACTGAATTCTCCATTTGAAAGGAGATTTCTGTGTCATATTAATAACTTCAGAAAAAACAGCTAGCTAATATTTTTGCTGTGCCATATTTAGAACAGTAAAGAAATGCTGATGATGATACATACAGAGATTCCTCTCGTATGAGTTTTCCAAAATGTAAGAGGAACAATAGTCAGGAGCCCTTGTTGGCATAAGAAAACAAGACCAGCCGAAGACAACTTATTCAGTCCCACCAAAATTTGAAACTCCAGTAGCTACAGCGTACAATAATTTACTCATGTTGCTTATTCTTCTCATCTTGGCATGAGTAACTGTAGTGTAACTGACTAGTCTGGCTTCTCATGTGTTGGAGTTTCAGTCCTCTGACCTACATTTGAGCTCCAATTTAGTTTGACCCTGAAGAATAATAACACAGAGTAAGGATCCGTGATCCTTGGTCCATGGGTTGGATCTGAACTATGGAGCCATTTGATCCAGCCTGCAGACATGGGACTTCAGCAGCATTCAGTGGAGGGGGACTTTGGCAGCAGTCACTTCTCCCTGCTGCCATGGGGGGAAAAACACCAGATGTGGGCACTTTTCTGGTGCCACTGTGGGGAAAAGTAGACGCAGTGCGTGTTTTCCTTATGCTGCCATTGGAAAAGGTGGTGGCAGTAGCTGGGTGCTAGAGTCTGCCCATCTGCCCACCTCTGACCTATACTGGGTCAATCAAGCCCCCAGATTTAAAAGGCTACTGACCACTGACATGGAGATTCAAGAGTCATTAAGAACTTCATCAGTTGGCTAGTCAATAAAGGTATATGCCATTCAGCTCAACACAACTCAAGCCTTAGATATGGGAATGGTACATTTTTTGACCCAGCACACACAGTTAAATATTGTTTATTTGGCTATACATTCATTAACCTTGGAGGACTGTGATTTACTGGATGAGACACAAAGGATCTCAGTCTGGCCCCAACCACTTAGCGGTGTAGTGTTGGAACGCATTATAGCTCACTGACATACCAAAGACACAGTTTGTCCACACCCTCAATCCTCAAACAATGGTATCAGTAGCATGCATGCTTTCAAATCTGATACCAGCACACAGAGGTGTACTGAACGTATTTATACTAAGGAAGCAAATTCCTTATAATCTGCCATATCTAGCTTTTTTTCTTTTCATGTCATTAATTCACATTTGACATGTTCACAAACCATTTAAATCTTGGACTTATTTTTATGATTTGTAAATATGATTTTTAAGGTATGATGCAAGGCCTAGGCTTTTACGTGGAAGTGATAGGGGTGTAATTGAGAGGAGCTGTTATAAGTTTTACATGTCAGAAAGTCTTACAGCCTATGCAGACTGCTACAGAACAATTTACTACAGGAACTCCCTCTCTTATGCACATTTTCTCAATGTTATTTCACTGTTTCTTGTTCTTAATATGAAATTTGAAGTAATTTCCACTGAAAAAAACATCTTGCTTTCTATCTATGGGTAAGCAACCAATATTTTGTGAATACCACTGACGTACGACCAAAACCAGAATGGTAACAAGCAAGGAGGACCTAACATGCTTAGTAGCATATATGAAATCATCATTTTTATTTCCTTAAAAATGAAAAATAAACATTTCACCTACTTTTATTGTACTGCAGAACCACCGAATATAATATGGACTCGAGATGGAGTAAGGCCAGTAGTATCTAGCCCTTCCAGTACAGCAGCACCATGGAAAGCCTGGTGATTTCAGGTGAAAGTATAAAGAAGATCTGAGATGACTGCATGCCAGCCAGAACAGTCTGGCATTTTAATTTTCTTTGGAGTTTGTGGGTAAATCAACTCCAGTGCTGATCTCTAATTCTACCTCAGTACATGATGCTTACCTAGGAGAGGGCCAAAAGAGAAGGAGCAGAACAAAGAGCTGGCCAACTGTGAATTTCAGTAGGAATACAGACCATGAACAAGAAGTAAGGGTTGGACTTGTCAGCCTGTGGGAGGAAGTAGAGAAGTCAAACATTGTTGTGGCAGAGGGTGGGATCTGAATAGGTGGAACAGTCATGTTTTATACACTAGGATCATAAGGTCATAGGAAAATAGGGCTGGGAGGGACCTCACAAGGTCATCTAGTTCAGTCCCATGCTTAAGGCAGGATACTCCACCTCAAGGCAGGGATACCTGACTAACATCCTAGCCAAGTGTCTGTCTAACCTGCTCTTGAAAATTTCCCAGGATGGGGATTCCACAGTTGCTTTAGGTAGCTTGTTCCAATACTTCACCACCCTCAAAAGAAAGTTTATTTAGAAAAATGCATATCTTAATTGTGTGGAATAGCCAGATAATAATGGGCCACCAAACTACAGACAAATAAGTTGCAATAGAAAATGAAAATCCAATTCTGCATCTGAATTGCTCATATTTGAGAACAGGAAGCCCTACTGCCCCAGTGAACAGAAAAGACATCATGGCTACCACCTAGTGACTGAGGTGCCTGCCTAATTATTAATCACCCAGACTTATCTGTAGTCTCCCAGGTGGCTGTGGTCTGTATACATCTTCTTTCTGTTTAGTCCTTTATATCATAATGGACTGTCTATTGGACTTCTTCTCCTTCTGCATTACTTCAGCATCATTCATGAAGCAAACCATTCATTTCCTCCATTGATTCTTAGGTAACACAAGAAGACAACATGCTTACTTTGAAAAGGCCCTGATATTAGGTTTGTTTGTAAAAGATCATCTGATCGAATACCAGGATTGTTATGGGGAGAGGCAGAGTGAAAGAGGAGCGGGTAGTAGAGGGGAGGAAAGAAAAATACTATATTCAGATTTAGATGGAGACAGGAAGCACAAGACAATGATAACACTGAAAGATATAATGACCGTGTATTCTCAGTTGTTAAATTATCATATCTTTTCATGCTCGTTCTCTGTAGATTTTACACCTCTTTGTCAATCTCAGAGGTTATAATAACAAAAAGAACTAGCTACTGAGAGCAGTTTATGAAACAAAAAAAGCACTGCTGTGCCTTTACATATTTATTATTTTAGAAAAGGAGACTTGAAAGAGGGGGAATGTTCCATTAGTAACCATTTCTGCTGTGGAATGGCATGGTTATTTACCACAATTTGGAGGCATCTACACATTGCTGTATGGTGACATTGCCATAGCGCCATGCTTTAGTACTTCCTTTTAGATTTGGCCACTATGTCGCCATAGCAGCATGCTAAAATGGGGCACCACTATGGTGATGTAGCTGCCGATCACATGTAGACCCGTCTGATCGCTATGTTGCCATAGTGTGCCATACAGCAAAGTAGCAAAGCATTATGTCACTGTAGAGTGATGTGTAGCTGCGCCTTTTGCTAACCTTATGTGTGTGTAGAGCTGCTTTCGGGTAAGCAACCAGGGAAGTTGCTTGGGGCTTCTGGTCATCAGGTGTGAAAACAGTACTTGGGTGCCTATCAAGAGTTATCCTAAGTTATCATGATTAATGATGGCAAAAGCTGTGTAAAAAAGATATTACACTTCATAAGCCTGAGACCTAATGAGTAGGACAGATGATTTCATATTTGTATATTGTGAGGCCATTGAACATCGTATGGAGGCCACTGTTATCAACATGATCCTACATTAGATGGCCCTCAGATCTGACGAAGTATAGAAGTTTCCTGGTTTCTGTTGAAAAAGGCTTGCATGAAAGCCTTTCAGATGGAATTCCTTGCTGCAATCTTAGCAGTGGCAATGCAAGTTTCTTTGTACTGTCCCAACATATATCTCAACCCAGTGCTAGAGGATTAGCTCAGAGTAGGAGAGTTCAGTCTACTTATTCATTAAATGTTTGGCCAATACATTTCCTAGTCATTGACAATGTTTTGGAGAGTGTAAGGTTTTGGTGTTCGTACCTTAGACACTGGACTCGGGTCCACTGAAGACATTTTGCATAGAAAATCAAAAAGTTCTTTCATAATGGGTGATGAGATCTCAGATGACCTGCTCCTTCAGAGGTCTGAATCCTTTTCCAGTCCCATGTGGAACAACCACTTACTGGATGGAAAAATTACATGAGAACCCTGAAAGCTCTGTTTCTCCTTAATGCTGGAACTTTTCTTGGAAGTAATAGACAATAGAGCTTTAAGGAAGTAAATTGTGGTTACATGATCCTTGGTCTTCCACTCTCACCAGAAATTAGCATGACTACATGTTCCCACTGGTATAAAGCCTGCTTCACCAAGCCTCCCTTTCCCATGCCTCCCAGAACACTTTTCCTAAATTTAAAGAGTTGGGAATGGGAAGATGGTCCCTTAGTTAGGTGGTAGCCAATTAGAAAGCAGGGGACTTCAGAGGATTCTCTGCTGTTCCACAATAAAAAGACAGCTGTTTAGTTCTTTTTATTCATGCCTGACTGTCTTTACTGAACTCAGTGATCACCCAGTGATCACCTCCTTCCTCTCCTTATGCTGAAAGTAGGGAGAAATTGGCCTAAGAGGCAATGAAGCCACTTCTGCCATCTTTTTGCCTGTAGATACCTGGTGTCTGCAACCATGTTAAAGCTGTTTATACCATGCAAAGTGGCCAGGTACAAAAACCAAAGCCCAGCCCTTTGAGTATAAACTCAGAACATCGCCTATCCTTTGTGTGGAAGAAGTCCATGTAGTCTAGCACTGGAACAGGCTACCTAGTGAACTTGTAGAATCTCCATGTCTGGAAGTTTTGAAGAGCAAGTTAGATGGACATTTGGCTGGGATGATTTGATCAGGGATTATCCTACCTTGAGCAGGAGGCTGGAGTAGTGGTGTCTTTCATTTCTACTTTGCTGTGATTCTATATAGTATTGGAGAGAAGACTGTCATAGTCTGGCTGTGGCCTGTGGGGAAGAGAATAATTTAGGCCATGTACAGATGTTCAGTTTCTCCTGTGGGAATGACTATTCTCCAGATAGAAACCAAAAATGTACAAATGTTCATGTTTTTTCTCCCAGACCAAAAATGGTTGGTATGGGAGAAAAATAAACTGACTCTAGACCAGTAGAAGTCAATCTCAGGAGAATTTCTCCCAGGACAAAGAAGGTTTCCCCTGGCTAAACTCCTCCTGGGGACTAGAAGCATTGGAGCCAGGGAAAAGGTTCCTTTGCTGAGACTGGCATCCCCAGGTCTGGTGACGGCATGAGGGCAGTTGCTCCCTCCTGTCACTTAGACCAGGAAGGGAGGGGAATTGCAGCTTCCAGCTGTTCCTGCTAACTCCTAACACAATAGAGTCCTTGGTGCAAGAAGGAGGCTAGGAGCTTTGCCCCATCACTCCCTCCACTCAGCTCCCAGGCACTAGAGCTCCTGAACTGAGAAATGGGCTGAAGGCTTTGCCCAGATGTTCTCCCCCCCTTCAGCATCTATCCAGAAGTGGGAGGGTGTAGCAGCTACCACTCCTACCTTTTTCCCAAACTGGTTAGTTCTTGGTTTTGAGAAGAGGCAGGGGGCTTTGCTGGCTCCTACAGGCTTCCCCTTGCCTCCTGCACCACCCAGCTGGCAGGCAAGGTAGTGATTCAAAAGCTGGCAAGACTGGGAGGCAGGCTCAGGGAAAGTCTTCACAAGTCCTCCCAATGGCATTGCCTTACTGCACTACCCTCCAGCTGGACAATATGGATGACAATTGGAAGCTGGCAGAGCTGGGAGCAGGGCATGGGGAGGCTCTCCCTGCGTTAGGGGTGTCCCAGGTGTGTAGACCAGGTGGGAGCTTTCCCATGGGGCTGAGTCTTCTTGTCTCCCAGGCACCAATAGTGAACCAGAGGAAACTGGAGCAGTAGGTCAACCCCCCCCACACCTGCTTCTCACACCAGGAACTTCAGAGGAAGAAGCAGGCAGCTCTGCTCCCTCTGGTTCACTACTGGTGCCTGGGAGACACTTCAGGAACTAGAACGCTGAAGCAGTCTGCACCTCCCCTAGACTGGACTCACCCTGGTTGGGAAGGAGGACAGAGCAGGGACAGGGGGCAGGTGCAGATCTAAACTGCACCGTCTCCCGAAGTCTTTTCTAGTGATGGAAATTTTTCACTGCTCTAAATAAATGTTTGTACAGGGCGTCAGTGATACTAAGACTCTGGCACTTGAGCCATAAGCAGCACTTATCAGCTTATTTTAACTGAGAATCTTCAGAAGAAATATTATCAAAGCTTCTTTTGTTTTTTATTGTTTTTGCTGCATGCATTGAGTGCGTCTTTCTTGTAATCGTGAATAATAAAACACAGGTTCTTGACATTAAATAATGAACTATAGTTCTTTCTTTTGAACAGGAGTGTGTCTTCCAGATTTCACTTTGGGGCACATATGTTATTGTGGCTTTATGGGTAACAGTAAAACTGCTCATCTGGCTCCTGCGCCAATCAGGACTAAGTGTCATTGAGATAAGTGTCACTGCAAGCTTCCTCCGGAGGACTAGTACAGGTAGGTCTTGGGGCGGGGGAAGTGTGCTGTTATGTGCAGCTGAAAAAAATGCTGCTGCTTAATTTTTTCCCATGATTTAATTATTCCATTTTTAAAATGCGATGCTCTGTTATTGATATATCAAAACCACTTTGAAAGTCAGAGAGAGAGAGAGGATGGAGCAGAATATCAGAACCAAGGAAGGGAAAATGCATTATGCTTCAGAAAGGATTTCTAATTTTTGGCCATGGGAAACTTGACACCCTAGCTCTGTTCTGTCCCCTGAGAGTGCTATCTGTGATAACCTCACTTAGTGTTCATTGATCTGAAAGTATTTTTGAGGTGGGAAAACATTGTTCCTATTTTTTTGCATGGAAGATCGCTATGAATACACATCAAGTGAATGTCAGAGACCACCAAGAAACTGGCGAGTCTGTTTCCATTATTGTTTCCTGCTCACCAGATCGTGCTGCTTCCCTTTCCCAAACTAAGCACTTTCAGTGCCCTTTGAGTCACAAGACAAGTCCTACCTATGCCCGAGTGTAGCCGTGAGTGGAAATTGTCCGCTGCCAGTTCCAGTTCAACACTAACTTTTAAAAACTGAAGTGGTTCTTTCATAGACTGATAGCGCTTCCCTGCAGGAAACAAATGGGAGTGCCACAGAGTCTGCAGATCTGTAAGTTAGCACAATAGGATGAGCTCACTGCTTTCATAAAACTGTCTGAGAAAGAAGGGTGGTGGTTAACTGTGTATAATAAAGGTCATGACATTTCTTTCTTATGTCCATGCTATATTTAGAATGCTGGTGCATCCCACATGCCCCGAAAAAAAACCCAAAAGAAATTTCCATGTAAGCCCACAGGCTACATTTTGGAGGGAATTTATTCCTATAGATTATTCTAAGTCACACCAACATTTTGAATTTTTCTTATAAACTACGGGGCATTTTCATTAAATATGAATCTGTTCTACGGGAGTAATACATTGTTGTGGTTGCATTGGCCTCCAAGGCATCCAGATGAGTGTGGCCGTGCGCTATGTGGTGCCGCCACCCGCTTGAGGCACCACATACTGCACATTCAGGTATTTTCCACGCTGCTACCTTGCAGCCTGGGTTTTTTAAAAAAACCCCATGCACAAAAAAAGTAGGACGGCACATGCGTGACAATGTGCGCTGCCCAAAACTGGAGCCTGGCCAGCCAGAGCCTCACTCCAGCTGCAGGAGTGATGCGGCTGCAACTTCCCTGACCCCAAGAACCCCAGTTAAGGCCCAACAACTGTGCTGGCCCCAGCCTCCCCTACCCCACCCAGGTTAACCTGCTATGTGCTAGGGGGCACATGACATGGGCATTCCCTGGGGACAACTAGCAGCAACACAAGGTATCCCGCTGCAAGTTGTCTCTGGGGAACTAAACATTCGTGCTCATCTGGACACGGCGAAAGGGTCCAATTAGTATTCGCACCTTCCTACAGTGGGACACACATATGAGTGAAAAGAGGGTCTTTGTCCCAAATCATAGTTCACCTCTCAAGAAGACACAAGGTTTACCTAAAGTGCATCCTTCTATATTCAAATAGGCTACCATATACCATTTGTTCCAACATGCCTATCAAGAAATCTCCTAAACCAAGAAAATTCCTGTTGGAGCTCTGAGTTACATTGACATGCATTCTTTCCCTGGAGACCTCATGTCAGGCCATTAACATGCATGTACTAATTCGGTTCTGATCCCTTTCAATAGGAAACTCTACTACACACTAGAAGAGACTTTCATCAAGGAAAGAATGGAAAGGGAGTTTCTAATTCTTGTGGTACACACAAGAAAGTGTGGAAAATGTTACAGAAAGCAATGGAGGAAGCCAGGATGTGAGACTTGGTAGTATTTTTGGAGGAAGACTATACTTGTATCAAGCAAACTCCTGTGCAAGCAGGTAAGTGCATGGATTGTCTCTCTTCTCCTGCCCACCCCACTCTCTGGTGCTTGGCACCTCCTGCCCAAGATGCCAAAATTGCTAGTTATATCTCTGAGCTGACATTTTAGGAACATCTTAATCCAGGTTCAGTTCAATTCCACATTGCATAAAAACGACACCATCTAAAAAAAGTACTATCCTGCTGCAGAGTTAATTAGTTTATTCCAGCCTAATAGCCCTACACGTGTAGATGTGTGATGTTTACTTTGAAGCTAATTAGTCCACTGCAGTAAATATCTTATGCAGGTGTACCCTCTGTGAAGTGTGAGATGTGGTGAGATCTGGGGAAGCCTTACTTTGTCTTTGTAAAAGCTCCTAAGGAAACAGTAATTTGTTCTTGAATTCAGCAGCTGAAGTGGGAAGCTGTGTGCTCATTTACTCATAGATGGGAATATTGCAATTCCAATTTCATAGCAACGCTGGTGTAGGAGTTTTGGAACAAAGTGAAGTATGTATAAATGCCTAAAGGTTTGCATTTTTATACTAAATTGAACATGCAATGGATATGGACAGCACCACTGGACTATAAAGACTGTCCTTAATGGACTTGACAACAAAAATAACACTACATTCAGCATTTGGTTAATAGAATATTTTTCAAAAGTTTTCATGCTTCTTTGTAATTTGTGCACCATTACCTCTCCCTCACCCTTTGAGTCTGCTCCTTTCCCCTTCAGGAAATCATAGCATAGTACAGAATTGTTTCAGTATGATAATATACCAGAAAAAAATAAAGATAATGCCTGCCCCTATTCCTCCTCTTTCAGTCTGACAGTCAATTCTGACTTTCAGGTCGTCATAGGGCGCAGAAAACCTGCACAGATGTTCTATGCAAACCTAAAAACTGTGAAGGACTATTTTGACCTGAGCGTATTTACTGAAGTGTACGGTTCCAAATAGGAAGGTGAAGAGGAAAGTCAAGCTGTTTGTTGATAGCGGTTTGCTTTGAAACAGCCATGGATCCAGAAATATCCTTCAGGGACAGCAAAGTTGGTTTTAAGGAGGGAGAGTGAGAAACAGACTCAAAGAAGAAGATGCTCTTGATTAGAGGAGCTTCCTGGAAGGCTATGTGCTGTAGCTTCCTGTATCTGCTCTTGCTTCCGAACAAAAAAAGACAAAGAGGCACTTACAGACTATTAGCACTCAGCTTAAAAACTGAGCAAATCTATATCAGCAAGTTATGCACTACAGATACAGAGAAGCTCAGGGAGCAAAAGAAAAAATGTTTCTCTGAGCTGCATAGCTATAATTTGCAGCCCCACTCTTGGGGGATACATTAGAGCGCTGGTTCTCAACCTTTTTTTTTTGTACAAGGACCCATTTGTAAACATCAATGGCAAGTCCTGACCCAGTAAATAGTTTAAGTAGAAAACAGCCAGCTGGCCCCTCACTCCCAACCTGCTGCCCCCAGGCTCCAGCTCTGCAGTGTGTGGGGTGGGGGCGTGTGGGGCATGAGGGGTGTGGGGCATGGTAGAGCCCAAGAAGACCCTTGCAGGATGGATCTTTATCAGCCTGCAAGGGAGAAGCCACATTTCCCCACATTTTTCTTCTTTGAAGGAGAATCTATTTTTTAAGTTTGTTGGCATCCCTTTCATACCCACTTTTGGGTAGCAACCCATGGGTTGAGAAACGCTGCATTAGAGTATTTTAGGAGCTGCTCTACATTTTGCCAGTAGACAACAGTTGCCAGTAACCATCAGTTCTGAAGTGACCATCTACTCTCTGAGAATTAGCAGAGCATCACTGCTCTGGCCATCCCACATTGTGTCCCCAGAATCTACCACGGTGCTGAAACCAGGAGGCGGAGAAGAATAGTAACTGACTATGGGAGCAGAAGAGTGGGTGCTGATCTTAACAGTATTACCCATTAAAGCAGTGTTTCCCAACTAGCATGGCATGACCATCACTATTGTGTGCCATGGAATTTTGCCATGGCAATTAGCTACAATAGGTACGAGGCTGGGGAATGTCTTAACAAGTGGGCGCAGAAAATTTTTATTAATGTAAGTGTGCCTTGGGCTGGAAAAAGTTGGGAAAAACTGCATTAAAGTATGTGGAGCAGAAGTGAGATGTATTGGAGAATTTACTTGCTACTCTTTGGTTCAGGAGAGTACAGCCTAATGACACCACAGTGGGCAAATCTACATGTGCATTAAGGCACTTTTTCTAATGCACATTAAATTTAGTACCTCCAATGTAAGGTTGCCTGTACATGAGCATAGAGGCTGCTCCGACACACTGTGATTACAGTGTGTTGGAGCAGATTTGATTTAATGTAGTCTGCTGAATCATGGCAATTACTCCACTCCAGCAGCTTCCTGCATTTTGTGCATCAAGGTCCTTACACTTAAAAATGGTTGCGGGGTGCTTGAACTAAAGCTTATTGAATGAGCTCTAGTTCAAGCACCCCTGCTGCCATTTTTAAGTGTGGGGACATAGATACACAAGACGCTGTGGAACTTTAATTAGAGCAGCTCTTGGTCAGCCACTCTAATTGAAGTGCCGCCCTCCTCCCCCAACACACACACCTCCGGAACACACACAAAAGTGAGATAAGGTGCTAAAGCAATGCACATTAAGCTACATTAATGCACAGTAAGAAATATGCATGGTTTCTAAGTGACACTTAATTCACAGAAGCCTATTTTACTGCACATTACCATAATTACATTTGTTACAATACTTGAATGCATAGTAAAATAAGCTACTGCACATTAAAGTGCATGTGTAGACATCCCCAGTGAGGCTTTAATTTTTCCTAAGGCAGATTCCAAGTTACATCATTTACAGGGCAGTATTGTACCAATGTCACTAAGAACCCTTTTACTACTGGAGACAAAATGATTTATTGTATGAACCTGGTTTTGATTTAGACATGTTAAAGAAATTCCTGAAACTAAATATCCATTGTGTTCAGTGTCTTCTGTTAGATGGACCTATTAAGACAGCAAAAACTAACAGGCCTTTCATCAAATACAATTTTATTTCCTAATAAAATCCATCTGTTCATTTTTAATATGTTCATTTTTCATAACTGCTATTTACAGAACAATTATTTCCTGTGCTGGTCTTCTGTAACAAAGAAAAGAACACAGGGAGGTTCCAGCTTCCCAACTGGCGTAAATTAGGCCCATTGTAAGGCTCTGTTGTATGACAATGGAAATACACCAGTTTGCATCAACTGAAGATTTGGCCCAATGTAAAGAAGTTTGAAGGATGTATGTGTTCAGAATTGTCTGGTCCAACCATGCCTAGATTAATGATTACAAAACCCCAAACATAAAAACCATTTGATTCTTTGAGGCTATCACATTTCCAATTGCAGTTAGTTTTATTTCAATGGGTATCAAGTCAGTACTGAACAGCAGCAGCAAGGATTTGGCTAATGTTTGACAGCACAAGAGTGTTACATTTAAAATGGATCAATAGTTTTATCTGTGTATGAGGTTTTTTGATACGTCTATAATAGCTCACTTTGTCAATTCTAGCGCAGGGTCCCTCGCATCATATTTACCATCTTTTAAGTACAACTTGAAAACTGCATGCAAACTGCAGGTCTTTGCACAAAATACTGCAATATGGCAAGATTTAATACAACTGTCAACATGATACAAATGACTAAACTGTTCCACACTTCTAAGCCAAGATCTTATAAACTAAAGGACAGGATGCTGCTAACAAACTATCAGTACACCTTGAAATCTCCTTCCTGGCACTTGTTGCATGACTTGAAAAAGTTTCTAGTCCATATTTTAGGAAAAAAAGAGCCCAACATTGAATTCGCAGTGACTATATAATGGAAACGGTGCACCATGTTTAACATTCCACAGGATGAACTGCCTCCTGTGGAATCATGTGGCATTCATCTGTATACCACCTTACAACGAGAGCAGCATAAAGAGACAGTAGCATCATAGTTATTATGTAATATTATTCACATTACCATCATAGGGTCCACTCCCAAGCAACACAGCTGCAGACATAGTGGAGCACTTTGTGCAGTGTTAGAGGAAAATAAGAGGGACACCTTTGTCAGCCTAAAAGAATGTGCAAAATGCATTCCACCTGCTAACCTGAGCCGTAAAAACTGGAAAGTAGGCACATTCAAGTGGTGGAGGGAAAGATAATAGCAAATTGAGCTTGTTTATTTTACATTTTTTAAATGTTTTAAATTATCTGATCCTAGAAGCTAGGTGTATCATATGCCACAAATATCTAGAGAGAAAAATGTTTGCCAATTTACAATTCTTTTATTTTTCTACAAGCATAGTAAGACGTCTAAATCATGCCATAAATTAGTTTAAAGCGTTTTTAGAGGGGAGTTTCAACTTCTGTGTTCTGGAGCATTTTTTTAAATGTGACTTGCAATACTTAATATTTCAGGTTCCCATTTTTTATCTTGACTACAGTTTCCTTTAGAAATGACTGTCTCTGTGTACAAGGCTAGGAGCAGGAAGCCCTGGTTTCTAACCCTGGATGTAACACAGACTCCCTTGGGTAGGGCACTTAGGGCTTGATCTTGAGAAATGCTAAGTATTTCCTGTAATATACAAAGCTACCTCATCTACCAGTGTCTCCCATTGTGGTCTATCAAATAGAGTGGCATTTGTTTTATACATGCTGAATGGCAGAAGAGACATCATAATGGGAGGAGAGGGCAATATGGAGGAATGCAAAGCTATAGTATCACACTTGTGCTACAGTATCACACTACATTGCAAAATGGCAGAGATAGCCTTGTGAAAAGGCTGTCACTTTGGCTTTGTAACAAAGAAAATAAAAAGTGGATGTTAAAAAGATACAGTTAAATGAGATGCTTATGTTTACCAAGAGGACCAGAATGATCCCAAATGAGCTACCCAGTCTCTCAAATAGTGCATGAGTGTAAGCCTCCATTAGTTTTCTTTTGAAGCCTAAAAGAAAGAGCTAACTATACATCCAAAAATGCCTGCATTCATATCAAGATTCTGATATAAATTAACAAATACTGGAACACTGAACATGGGTCCTATATCTCCTTGTAACCCTCCTCACCCACACATTGAATTAGCAATGTTTTAAATTTACCCAGGCACTTTGTGATTTAAGGGTGTAGTTCCAGCCCTGAACGTTATTTTCTGGAATTTATCAGCCTTAAGCCCCTAAGATATTTTATTTATTGAAATATATTTATACGGTCCGTATCAAGATTTCAGCAGAATGAGTAAGGACGCAATGTGCTACAATAGTGTTCATACCCTCCTTGGCACTGAAAGCAATGTGCTACTGGCTCAGTTACTGAGATTTGAAAAAATCTAGCTGTCTTGGTTAACTATGTCATTGGTTAAATAAGGACAGAGGGAGGGTGCTAAAGTCATTAAAGACTTGCAGTGTAGTTTGTGACTGAACAGTCACATGCTGAACTTAAGGATGACATTGCCCCCTTGTGGTTAATCAGTGAAATGGTAGTTGGTAAATCACAACCATCAGCACACCTGAGGTTTAAAATGCTAGGAGACTAAGGATCAGATTCTACAAAGTGCTTAACATGCCTTGCAAGACATTAAAAGGTAAGGGGCTTCAAATGTGCAGGTCTTATAGAAGCAAAAACTGCTGGCAACCTCTGAATCAGAACTTTCTAGACCTTAAATGCTGGAGGTTGCAAGTGAGAGAGGAACAGTGGAAAAACTCTGGTGGTACCCTGTTCACTCTCCCTTTCAGCATCCCCTCCCAGCCACTGTCTGACACAGGCTATTGGGCAAGATGGACCTGTGGTCTTACCCAGTAAATGGCAATTCTTACATTTTATTGTCATATGACATCTGGCAGCACCAGGCCCTCCTTTTCAGAAAAAGTCAGTAGAGTGATTACTGTCATTATTTACTTCAGTTTGTAATGCTGAAACACCGCTGAGAGATGCTAGATTGAGGATTGTGTTTACTTACAATGAGACCAACTGTAATAGTGTAAAAGGCAAGGGAGAGCAACTTTGGGACTCTAAGGAAAAAAAGCACATTTAAGTATCATTTTAATTTAACTGAGTCATGAGGCAAACTTCATTTTGATTCAAATACCTTTGCTATTACACATACAGACTAGCCACATGTAGTTAGGCTCTGGTTGGGAGTCATATCTGAAGGAAGGAAGGAAGGACTTTGACTTTTTATCTACTTTATGCAGGTGTTTGGGGTACAAAAAGTTGGCCCCTCCGGGGTCCAGGTCCAGTATACAAAGCAAAGACAAATTACCATCAAACCAAGAGCACCATGTCATTGCATTCATAAGATCACACCGTGACAGACACCTTCACTATATTACACGTTGTGCCTAACAATGGCATTATGCAGTCGGGACACTGGCCACACAGTCATACAGACCAAAGCCCTCTATAAACAAACGATTCCTATCCTGCTCTGTCCAATCATGCACGTGACAAACCCTTCAACTTCCCACACAAAGAAAAAGGCAAAAAGCAGCCTGGTGACGGTGCAGGGTGTGGCATGAACTGGGAGTCACAGTCAACACTGAGCCTGCTCAGTCATGAGCCTGAGCCTGACCAATCATGACATCAGAGTGCGTATTTGAGATGGCTGTTCTCCACGTGGCACAGCATTCCCTCAAGGGCCCAGTGTGCCTCAAAGGTGGGCACCACCTGCCGGAATACAGCATGCTCGAATTCCAGCGAGAGGCGGACCCATACCAGGAGGCCGAAAAGCTGCAGGACATCGTCTGAGCCAATCCTGGCAAGCCGGTTGCAGTGGCTCTTGAGGATGGGTATCTTGGCATGGCCCAGTACAAAGTTGGCCAGGCAGATGGTGGCCTGCTCAGCCGCCTGGTACAGGTAGGAGCACACTTCAGTAGGTGTTCTCTGAGAATCTCCTGCCAAGCACTTGCAGCAGCTGCTTGAGGGTGAGAAAGTATGGCTGCAGGCAGGGACAGTTGAGGAAAGCATGAAAGAGGTTCTCCGCAATGCCCCCAGGGCAGAAGGGGCAGGGCCTCAAGGCGGCTGGGTCAAAGTGGGACACAAACATGTCAGGGGCTAGGATGCTGTGCAGCAACCACCACTGCAGGTTGCCAATTTTCTTGGTGGTTGGCGTCTTATACAATGTGCCCTTAGTTGGGTGGGCTGGTGGAGAATCTGGCATCCACAGGTGCTGTCGCCATGGTGTATCGGGGCAGCCCGCAAGCATTTGGGCATGGTGGACATGAACCATCTAGGCAAAAAGGCTTCTATGCAACAGAGAAACAAAGGGACAACACGTGTCACAGTCAGGAGGCATGGGGAGCATCAGTAAGGTGCCAGGCCCGCTGGCCAGCTTGTCGACCATAACCAGGGCGAGTGGTAGCATAGGAAAAGCCTCATGCAGGGCTTCTGTGGTGTAGGGGACCTGGCATTCCCAGAGATGGCCTAAGGTGGCTGATGCCTCCAGTGGGAGGGCAGCCTGGATGTCATGCAGAAGATGGCCCATGCTGCAGACAGAGCGCATGCCTAGCTGGGTGGTCAGGGCCTCAGGCGAGAGCCAGGATGACCAAGTGGGGTCAAGGAGATGGCCTAGGAGGAGGATGTGCACCTGGATGGGGGCAGCTGTGAGGCTGGCAGAGGCCAGTCTTGGCACAGGGCACTGCAGGGCTTGGTTGTGCACCAGGGGCTCCCTCAGCAGCTGCAGGAAATGCAGGTGCCAGGCCCAGGGCTGGAGGTGGAAGGTGGCATGCCAGGCTTGTACCACACCTCAGTAAAAGAGTGGAAGCACCACCCAGTTCAGGAGTGTAAGGTCTAGCAGGAACAGCTCCCAGCTGGAGCAGAGGGTCCCTACCCTCTGTAGGAACCAGCACACCAGTTGTTGCGAGGGTAGGTGCTTCTTGCCATAAAGGAGTTGCTAGAGGGCTTGCAGGTGGAAGGCAGCCAGGTCGACTAGTCTCTGGCTTCTCTCAGTGACAGGTAATCAAGCTGACTGGCATGCCACCTGGAAGGGCCACAGTTTCTTCAGTCATAGCACAGGGGTTATGACCCTTCTGTCACCATAGCTGACACCTGACTCAGAGGTAGCCCAAGAGGTCATCCCTGGTTGCCTGCTTACCGTTCACATCCAATTTGTACAACATCACCTCCTCCTTATTAACATCTATGCGCCTACTGCTGCTGGATGAGAATGGACCACCTTGTTTGAGACACTGGCTGACATCTTGCAGAGCACAGCTGATGCTAATAACCTTCTCCACCTGGGCAGGGACTTTAATTGCACAGTTGATGCGCGTCTTGACTGAAACAGGCCAGAGCCCCATCCATCTTCAGCCCAGAAGCTGTGGACTGCTTTGGAGGCAGCAGACCTTGTTAATATCTGGCACCATCTCCATGTTGATGCAAGGCAATATACCTGACTGAAGGCGACCACTGGCGGGCTCTCCATGGCACGTTTTGACAGCCTGTACATCACCAGGCACCACCTACCTCTCCTAAGCAACAGCCACATTACCCCAGCAGGACTATCTAGAAAATATATGAGGTGTTCAACAGAGTAGCCAGCACAGGGAGGTTCCTCAGAAGCAGGAACAGGTTCCTCCTCTAGGGTGGGGACATTCCCTATTGAAGGGGGGACCTTAGCTAATTCTGGGGGTGCTACTTCCTGAGGGAGAACTTTTGTTGACTCATCCTCAGAGGCAGAATCAAAGTCCAACTCTGAGGAGGAGGAGCTGTATATGTCAGGCACTGAGAGCCAAATCCTCCCCTGAACAGGAAGGGTAAGGGGGAGCCAGGTACACTGGCACAGAGCCAGCTGACTCTGATGAAACGGGGTGACCAGGTGGAAGGCCCTTCCCCACCACCCAACAGAGCTGCCACACCAGTGGTGGATGAGCCACTATCGGGTACAGCCACAAGAGACTCTGCTGTGGCTGGCTTCTTCTTCAGGCACTGGGTAACTAGGTGGGACCTGCTACCACAGCAAAAACATGAGGTGTTCCCAATGGTGGGGTAGACCTCATAACGCTGCCTGTCAATCATGAAGGACATGGACTGAGGAAAACTCTGACCCTCCCTGTTAAGCAGTATGAAGAGCTGCCTTTTAAGGGACAGGATGTACTGGAGCTCAGGCACCTTGCTGCCAAGCAGCAGTCTATGGACTGGCACTGTATCCATGCCATAAGGGCACAGGTGGTTCATGAGGTCATTGTCCAAAAGAAATG
Organism: Crocodylus porosus; assembly: GCF_001723895.1. NCBI lineage: Eukaryota > Metazoa > Chordata > Crocodylia > Crocodylidae > Crocodylus > Crocodylus porosus. The sequence goes on along the minus strand of NW_017728950.1, from coordinate 6,300,248 downwards.
GAGACATGTTCGAGGCTATTACACGAACGGCTGGTGTGTCTAGAGGTGTTGTGAGGCACAAAACACCCCTGACCAACACACTTGCTACCATAACCTCATTCATGAAATCAGGGGAGCTGAGGAAGATGATGGGGACTGAACTCACCTGGACAGCATACAGGACATGCCTGCAGCCTATGAGCACCCCCACAGCAGCAGCACACCCCTCCACTCCAATGGAAGTAGGGGCATGAAGCCAGAGACCAAAGCTTTCGTCCAGAGGGGCTGAAGCCACAGCCGTGACCTGCTGGGAGATGTCTTGAGCCATTCCAGCAAAAAAAGGGTTAACCCTGCAAGGAGCCAGAGGGGTGGGGGGATGGGCAGCCCTCTCCTGGCAGGGAACAAAGAAGCTGGAAACAAACAAACTAACTAACCCCAGGGAGAGAGAAGGGTAAGCAATGTGTCAGGGAAGGGAAGGGAAAACAATAAATAGCAGAAAGCTGCAGGGGTGGGGGGAGGGGAAACAAAACCCGAGGGAGTTGGAGGACAGGATGACTGCAGGAGAAAGGGCTGGGAAAAGGGGAAAAAGGCAGGGAAAATAATGAAAAGTGGGGGACTGCAGTGGGAAAGGGGTCAGACCGTTTTGGGGAGGGAAACCAAACAAGAAGAGAAAGGCTCACAAAACAGGGAGGAGGTCTCAAGAGATCTGAGCAGACACTCCTGTTGGCAGCTATCTTGAAAGAAAGAAGCCGCAAGGTAGACAAATGCAACTTGCAGGCAGAGAAACTGGAAGTAAAATGGGGAGGTGGCAGAGAACAGAGAAAAAGAAGAAAAAAACTGCAAAAATGCAAGAAAGAAATCAGGAAGAGAGCTAGACAAAAGCAAGAGACCTTTAGACAGGTAGGAACCAGAAAAGAAAAGAGATAGGAAGCCGGGGAGTCTTGCGCTCAGGATCGCCCCCCTGCAGCTCCAAGCAAGTCCAGTCTGGGCACCCAAAGCGGAAACAAACACCCTTTGTTTTCAGATGTTTAACTTCCCCAGGACTGCCTCTTTTAAAGAAAAATGTATATAACACAGGACAGGGAGGATCTGAAAACATATGGAAAAGATTTATGAACTGAATAGAGGGATCTGGAATTAAACTATGAAAGTACTTAACACTGCTCTAGTTACTGATAGGCATTCTGGGCTAGATCAATGAGCTGTGATATGGGAACTTTGGCATCATGCTAGCAGACCTTAGGAGCTGGAAAGCAGCCAGGGATTTTAAGAAGGATTTTTTGGCATAATGGAATCTGCAGGAAACACAGACCCAACAGAGCTGACTCCTGTCTCCCCCTTAGCCCCAAAATCCCTGGCATTGGGCCACACTGAAGGTAATGGAGCACAGGGGAGCAGACAAGGCTAGAGTACATTGTTCTGTGATCCCTTGTGAATGGCTGGCTGGCTGGTGGCTGTTACCATCACCCTTTACAACAGCTTCTTGACTTCTCTAAAGTAATGGGGGGGTTTCGGTTTGTTTGTCTTGGTTTTACTAGCAGAAGAAGTGAAGTGGAAATTAAGTTGCAAAACTGTGTGCGTAGCTAAGGTGATGGGAGGAAAGTTTAATGAATAAATGCAGCCTTATTCTCTGGCTGTTAGTTGTAGCCGTGTCAGTCTAAGGACATAGGCAGACAAGGTATTTGCATAAATGTAATATCTTTTATTAGACGAGCTGGATAGCTGTAAAAATTGTTCTTTGCAAGCTTTCGGGCACACGTGCACAGGCTATGCCTAAGGAAGGGCTCCTGTGCCCCAGAGCTTGCAAAGAACAATTTTTCCAACTATCCAGTTGGCCTAATAAAATATATCACATTTACCAAAATAACTTTGTTTTCCTTATTCTCTGTCATTTACCTTTTTTCTCCAGAACACCATGGCAGCATAATAATTTAGATTACAGAGATCTACAGGACCCAGCTTCAATCTTGCATGTGCTCCTTTGATAAGGTGAGGACCAGAAAAATAACTCATGGACAGTGGATCAGCAGATGGCCTGAAAAGGGAGAGTCCTTCCAGAGGAGCTGCCAATTGCTTCTCTAGAGTTTAAGGCAGTGGTTCCCAATCTGTGGTATGCGTACCACCAGTGGTACACAAACAACCTGTCAGTGGTATGCAGCAACAGATTTATTATAATTACTTTATATGACAAAAATTCACTGCTGGTACTTAAGGTTGAACTGAAAAATGTGCTGGTGGTATTTAAGGTTGTATCATTGTAAATTGGTGATGCGTAATCTGTCAGAGTTTGGGAACTGCTGGTTTAAGGGAATTTGGAGAGAAGAGCCTTTGATCCCTTGAGCAGCTGAAGTTGGAGCTGGTGGCAGCAGATGGCTCCATTTGCTTCCTTTCTCTGCCAGAGGCAGTATAATTCATTCCTGGATCCTCCCCAGCAACAAGCCTGGAAGCATGCTGATATTACAGCATTGAGCAACTAGTGGAAGGTGTTAGCTCCTATCAGTGGTTCCAGCCTGACAAGTCTTTTTCTGTACCTTCTGCCCTCCTAATATGGCTTCTGGGAACAGCCATTTAAGCTATGAAAAAATTGCCTTTTCCCCACTTAGAACTAAGGCTCTTCTTCTTTTAGTGACTCAAAATCAGTCTCTTAAACGGGGAGCAGGGGGAGAAAAACCTCTGTCTAGGTATGGAACTTATATGGTCTCCATCGCTGTAGCATCTGACGGCCTCTTAATCTTTAATGTATCTTCAGAACAATACTATGGGGTAAGGACATGACAGTGATTTATGGCAAAGTCCTTGGGTGGTTGAGTGCTTGGATCCTGTCCACCAATTAGTCCTATATTCTTGATCCCAGAAGGGCATCCCACCTTGTGTCTTCAGGTTTGAAGAGGTGAGAGGCAGGGGAGACTGTAAAAACCAAATCAAACCAAAACAAACAAAACCTCATAAGTCTACATAAATCTTTTAATTTCCAAGCTCTTAAAAGAATCCCAGCTGACATTTATTATCCCAGTCCCTTCAAATATTTAAGTCTTGCTATGAAATACAGACACTTTTTAAAGCCTTAACCCATCCCCATTCTCATTCTCTGTTTTAATTTCTGTATCTTGATTTCAGTTACTTTGAAATGGAGGAGAAAAGCCTGCTGAGAGGTTGAATGGGAGGACAGGAAACACAATTCTGTATTTATCCAAAGTCCTTTTCTTAAAACAAAATCTTGTTCAGAGAACAGAGACCTTTTTGAAGACAATCTTGCTGTACTGAAAGAGGTAAGATTGGACTGAACCATCCAGCTGTGCCAGCCACATAGAGAGAGACAACATACAGATAACTAAGCTTTTAGTTGAATGGAAGAAAGGAAAATGCAAACACATTTTAAAAATAGCTATACTTACTGTGTTGAATATTGGCACATAAAACTGGTAGCTATAGAGGGAAGGTAGATATACCTATGTCTCATGCCCAGTGGAAGTAGAATGGAAATGGGAAGCCCTACAGGCTGGACAGCATGACCCTACACACAAAATCAGGCATGCAGGGTAGTACAGGGACTGATCCTGGGCCACACAGAGGGAGTTTGGGTGGCCAGGTAGCAGCATCTAGGGGCCTGATCTTTGGATGTGGGTCCAGGCAGGGGCAACCTAGGATGCCAGAGCCCAATCCTGGCACACAGGGCCTGATCCCAGAGCATGGGGCTGGGGGTGGGGGAAGGGGGAGGGTTGGAGAGTACAGAGTCCCAGGATTCAATCCTGGTGTGCAGGATCCAATCTGGGTGTACAGGGTTGGGCAAAGGCAGCATGGGGCTCAATCCTGGCACAGAGTCCTATCCAGCCCACAGACTGGCCCTGTGCCACTCATCTGGCCTACAGAGTCAAAAAGGTTGAGTACCACTGGTTTAAATAAACAGATCGGGAAACAAAAAGGGAAATAGCCAAGGATTATAATGTTTAGAGAACCTACTTCCAGGATGGGGGGAGATGGGAGAAGCAGAAAGGAAAGGAAAGTCTTTCTTTAAAAAACAAGCAAACTGAAGGCTCATTCCTTGCCCACTGTCCAAAAAATAAAATAATATGACAAGCTCAAACCAAAATGCAAGAAGACCGTACAAAGACAGCCTTTCTAGTTCATAATTAGACAATGGTCTGCTTTTCATTTTGTAGTTTTATGAGTCCTAAGAGGGAAAACATTCTGCTTTTTATTATTGCTGTTTGTGTTGACTCACTGTCATTGTAGAGAACTATATTCTATAGATGCTGTTGGAAGATTTCCACTCAATGGAAAAAAGCATCAAATTCCAAAGTCTCAGTATTCAAGTGCTAGAATTTCAGTTCCAATACTGTATATTTTATTTCTTCACATAACAATAAAACTGGTTCCTCTTGGCCACATATATGTACCCTCTCTCTGCCAAGCCTAGGATTACTGCCAAAAAACAAGCCCTTCTCACTGGTTCCTGCTCTGCCTGAACCCAAAACCTGGCAATTAGGCAGAGTAGACGGGTCCTGAGCACATGTTCAGTGCTGCTCTCAGGCTCTCTGTCTCAGTTTGAGACATTTGAGACTGCTTTGCCTAACATGGTGCTTTGCCTTGTCTGCCTAAATGATGCTATTGGGCACTTGTGAAATAGAAGTGAGTGGGCAGAGCTTTTTTCTCAGTAGCTGTCCCAGGTTATTCAGGAGATGGTTCAGACATGGCCATTCCTGCAGGGGAATATTAGACAATGGAACTCCACTCATACTACCTACACTACAGTATTAAAGCTAATGACAACATAAAATCCACTAGGACACATCCACTAGGTTATTGACATGAAGAGAAGGTCCCTACAGAACGTGTCCCTAGCTTTATACCAACCGTAGTGCATTGGGAGTAAAATTCACTGTTGTATGTGACCAGCCTTAGGGCTGCAAACCACTTAAATCCCACTGAAACATTCTTGTGAGAATCAAATGGGATATAAGTGGGAATAGACCTTGTTCAGGCTCTTGACCCAGAGGAGAATTTCATTTAAGCAGTCTAATCCAAATTGTGTACTTACTCACGCAGCAGACACGATTAGCAAAGCTGTGTTAGTTGTACTTGTTATCACAATTCTGTGCTCTGATGTAGAAAATCCCACTTACCTGCAACACCATAGAGATGTCAGCGACTTCCTGAACAAGCAGTTTCAAACATGCTTATAAACTAGACAGTGTCTCAGTGTTTCAGCTGGAGAAAAAACAATGGGAATGAAAAAGGTTAAAGGTGAATTTCATATTAAATATAGGAGTACAGACTCTGAAGCAGAGGTTTTTAGCAACCACCTACCTTCTAGATCATGGTGTATCTGTGATGTCACCCAGATCTTCAATGCATATGCCTAAGCAGGAGTTTAGAGGAGTGGAGGCTGTCCAGACCTTCCATTCCCCTTTAGGCCACTGAGACAGAAACCGAAGGCCAGACTGAGTCCAGACTTCTGATGCCTCCACAGCTGTAGCTGTAAAAACATCTGGGAATCAAGCCCAGGTCTTCTGTGCAGCAGACAAAGATTTTACCACTGAACCACAGGGGACTCCATATTAAATATAATGACACAGTTTTATAGTTTTCTTTGTGTTTCACATTGTAATCAGATTCCCTCACTATGATAAACAAGAAAGCTAATAAGCTGCTCAATATATTCACACAGGAATCAATTGTAAAGCATAGGGTCAGGAATATTACTGACTTTTTTATCACCTGGAGATAGAAATGCAGGAGGCAAATAATGCAGACAGAACACATTTTCCTTGCAGCAACGTGGAGTTAAGAGAATCAAAGAAGTATGGAGCTTCATGCAGCCTCTAGACCTTTTTTCCCCAAGTTCTTGGTGTTCCATCAAATAAATAAGAATGTGTCTGAGAAACATATTTCCCCATGAGCAATTACCTGGTTTGAATATTGTTTTTGTTCCAAGGATTTAATTAAAAATCTAGCAATACACCATTGTTTTATCATTGTTTTGAAATTTCTAAACACAGGAACAAAGTACGAGCTCTGAAGTTTTCCAGCGCGATTTGTGCACAAAAAACTTACCATATAAGATGAGGACCTTTCCCTTTCCAATTTCACAGCCCTCCCCAGTGGCCATGTCTATACTGGCAGTGGACTGCACAGTAACTGGTGTTACTGGACAGTACTATCGCTGCAGTTTTTCCCCAATGCTACTGCGCAGTAGCAACAAGTTACTATGCAGTACCTCGTTACTACTACATAGTATCGTTGCAGCATAGTTAGTGCCTGGAAATGCTACTATGCAGTAGCAATGAGCTACGGCACAGTAGCTCATTGCTACTGCACCATAGCATCTTGTGTAGACATGCCGAGTGTCTGGTACACTGAGCACGAGCCCAATGAGTCTGTCAAGCAGCAAGTCAGCCAAGAAATTGGAACCTACGAGCTGTTGTTGTCGGAGGTTGTGCAACGAAGGAAGCTGCAATTGTTTAAACACATCACAACAAGGCTGGACACTCTGAACCCTGGATTGTGGCGTTGGCAAGTGGAGGGAAAGAGAAAAAGAGGTAGACCCAGAAAGAGCTGGGTAACCAATATTAAGCACAGGATGAGGCTTCAAATGACAGAGTGCGCAAAACTAGCCAAACACAGGGCAGACTGGAGAAGGGTTGCTACAGCATCTAACGTGCTCCAACAGTTGCAGCAGCCTTGGGACTGACTTGACTTGACCCACTGGTTTTAATTATTGCTGTGCCTGCTTCTTTCCACAGGCCTATGAAGAATGTCTTGCATTTGCAAACTTTATCCCAACCATATAGTTGGTCTAATAAAAAATACCAACCACAGAAATCCTTGCCTTGTACCTTCTAAGAGTCATTATAGTCCTGGGGATAGAGTTCATGGCATGGAAAATACTTGTTGCTGCTTGTCAGTAAAGTGGATTCTGAAGTACAAATCTTGTTCTTCAAGATATTTCAGATGTCACTGGGTCTGATATTCTTCCCACACTGGTGTAAATTGGGAGGCAAATCTAAATTTCACCGGTGAAGCCCAGTAAAGACCAAGAATACAGTAATAAACCCAGTGTGAGTGAGAAGAGAATCAAGCCTGATGTTCTTATGTCCCTCCTCCTCCCAACCCATGTGTTTGTTGTCTGCTAACTGGTCATGGTAACTGATACAAAACTCTACTGTTGCCAGATCAAAAAAAGAAGGAAAGAAGGATCTTTTCCTGGACCAACTGTATGGCTGGGAGAAAAGTTAGACAGGCTTTCAAGCACAAAGTTCCCATCCTCAGATCCCAAAGAATGGCATCTCTTCCAACTATACAGTTGTACCAATAAAAGATATCACCAGAAAATGCCATGCTTCTCATATATTTCCTAGACGATCAGGGCTACAACAGTCCAACCCTACAATCAGTCCTAGTGTTAATGTTGTCAGGGTGAAGCTGAAAGGTGGTAAGTCTTAAGACAAAGGAAGGGAGCTATTATAGGTATGTTAACATAGACAATAGGGCTGTGCAAAATTTCACCGGCTGTTTCGATTTGACACTGTTTCAATGCATTTGAGCTCAAAACAGCAAAATCAAAGTGAAACAAAAGTCTTTGAAACAGCCTTCAAACAAAATGAGGCTAGTCGAAATGTTTAAAAAATTTCGAAACATTTCAAGTTTCAAAGCAGCCAGCAGCCAGGTGGTGTGAGACAGGGGAGAACCAGGGCTGTGCTCCCAGTGGCTCCACAGCCCCATGTGGCTCAGCCAGGAGTGCAGCCCTGGCTCTCCCTGCCTCCTGTGGCTGGGCTGTGGGAAGCTGATCACAGTACAGGGCTCAGTTCCTCTCCCCAGTGCTGCAATCAGGCTGGGGAAGGAAACTGAGCCTGATCGCTTACTTGCCCTCCCCAGCCAAAGGATTGGGCTGGGGAAGGCACCTCAGACCAGCTGAGCTGAGTTCCCCTTCCCAGCACTAAGCTGAAACTGAAGTCGAAATGGAACGGTGCCGTTTTGCACAGCCCTAATAGGTAGCAAGTTCATAGACAAGAGTTTGTAAACCACTAGGTTCTATCAAGAATGGATTCAGAGTAACAAAGAAAATAGAAGTTTGTATTTTATGAATAGGATAGATATGGATGGAAGTTTGATCTGATAAAATGATGTTATGAGAAATCCAGAGGTTTTCAGAGATGACTGCTGACCTAAGAAAAATCTGCACATTAGCTGAAGTTATATGGTGAAAGATAATGCCTTTTGAGATTAAAAGCATGTGCTTTATAATCCTTGAAGGAATAATGTCTTAGGGGATCTCTTCTTCAGATAAATAACTAATGACTAGATGATTATGTAATCACTAAGTCAGGTCGGGACACAGTAAACAGATATTTATCAAGGGATACTGCTCTCAATAGGAACACATTATAACATGTACAGATTACATGTGTTACAATTTACAGTGAATTCGGAAAATCCTAAAATGTTAGTGCACTTTCAGTGATAGCTTCTCCGTAGTCCAGAACCCTTCAAATAGCATTCTGTTTTGGTATGTGACAACTGGATAAGCAATGACCCCTGGGGATTGAAAATGTGTACATCAAACTATTAGAAGTTTGTCAGAAGTCTAATGTCAGCATTTTTCAAAGCAAATCTGGTAAGATTGCTACAACCTGATTGGTGACAAAGGAACATTCTGCCAGGATTCACAGATCAAGATTCACCCAATAAATTAAGTTATTGCAAAATTGAAGTACAGTGGGACGTAGATTGCAAAGACAGGAGGAGATGTACTTATTTGCTGCATTTCTATTTGTTGTTAATATAAACAAATGGGATGATAAAATGTAAGGGCACTAGACATAATAGAATATCTGTGATGATGTGATTTCTATAACCTATTCACACATTTAGTTTCACCTGTTAAGCTGAGCAGCTCGCAAAAAGTTTGTGGTTTTGTAGTTTGTTCCAATTAGAAGGTGATCTTGACAATGGAGTCAGGTAGTTCTTTGGGTAGTCTTGTTCAGCTGCATGGAATGTGTGAAATCCAGTAAAAGGAGTCAAATAAAGAGAGAGTTTCCTTGCTTGCATCCCTCTTTCAAGCAGCATCACCTTAAAGCTCTCTCTCTGGGCTTCTCACAAGGTGGACACTCATGAAGCTAGGAGGGAAGATGAAAAAATGAGCATAACGAATGGGGAGGAATATGAACAAGAAAGGTACCTGGCTGGGGGAGAAGGGTTTGGAGACAGTTCAGCAGAGCAGCTTTGCAGCTCAGAAGCTGGGTAGACCTAAAAGAACAGCAGAGATATATTTGGGAGTGCTCTGCGCTTCCTGGGCTGAACTGGGGAAAGAAGACCTGCTTAACTATTGGAGGGTGTCAGAGAATCTCTGACTGGCTGGCTTTGCCCCAGTAAGTGCCTTTATTGAAGTGCTCAAGGTTTTTCGGGTATCTTTCATTAGACCAAGTCAAATGGTTAACTGTTTGTCCCATGCTTCAAGGTTCACATCTGGAGTCCCTCTGTTGAAGCAGACTGAGAACATTGTTATTATTTAAATCTGTATTCAAAACATTTACGTGGATAGTTACTGATGTGTTTAAATTTGTGCTTAAATGTGTTTAAACATTCCCTTCATTCCTTAAAGCCAAAGAAAAGCTACAGAATGTTCTTTGTAACACCCTTAACACTGCAAAGAGCTTGACCTTTAAAAGGACAAGACAGTTTAAATGGACAAGCTGAGGCAACATATAAATCCATCTCTCAAATTTACTCATTTACTTATTTATCTTCATGTCAGCATTGGTAGGGCCACCCACATAATTCCACATTAGGTAAAATCAGTAACCTTGCACCCACAAAGCTCCAGACACACATTTATTATGCAATTGACTAGTTAATTGCACCATAAATTGTGATATGCTACACATGCAAAGTAGCACACAACAAAAATGGCCAACCAGCCATAAAATGGCCTGCCAACCACAAATATATTGCTTGAAAAATATATATTTTTTTAACTGTTTTCTATCAAGTTTTAATTCAAACTGTTGGCATCTGACACATAAGGGGATAGATCTTGGCCATGTCTTTCAGCACCCCGAGGTAATCTGCTCTGTCTTCTCCCTGCTACCACCACCTTCTTGCAAGGGGACTCTGGGATTAATAGACTAGGGACAGACATTACATAAAGAGCAGGTTAAGTGATCAGAAACTAGTTTAAACCTAAAACAGAACAGATGTTCAGTACACATAAACCAGTTTGAAAATGGCTGAAACTGGCATGAGATAAACCTGGATGAATGTAGTATGAGACTTAACTGATATGGGACAAACCAGTTTATGCAACGTCTATCCCAGACTATGGCTGAACTCTGATGCCCCAGGGTGCCTCAGGAGGAGATGTCATGACTCACCATCCCTCCTCTTTCCCCAATCAGTCTTTAAAGGTGCTGCTTTAAGGTGCTTTAGCACCTGTGAAAAGCAAAGTGGAAACAGACACTTCACATGTTTCACCTGCACAAAACAGTCATCTAAGACAAGGGGAGGGAATTTGTTTGAAAAGCTTTTGGAAGGGACGGTGGGAGAAGAAAATATACAGAAAAGCCGCTCATTAGGTGTTCCAGGACCTGAGCTTCTGCCCCCTGCCTCACACAAGGATTAGGGGAACAGGTCTTCACCCAGGAGGAGTTCAGAGCTCACTTCTCAATAGCAGCACAGCTGAAGGTGTGGGAGGGAGGCTGGCAGTCCCTGCCAGCAGCCCTCCTGCTCCCCTTGCTGGCAGAACAAGTTCCCAGGACACTTTCCCTGCTTCTGGCTAGCTTGTTCTGTGAATGTGAAACAGATTACATGGCATGACAGTTTCCATCAAACGTCACCTGTTGCTTGATGCTTCAGTCTGCCAGGGTCCCAAGACACATAATTGCTTAAGTCAGAGCTTTTTAATGTGAATAGTTGACTGGACTTCAGTTACATGTTGAGCAAAAATCAACACATGATGGAATTTTCAGTTATGTCTAAAAGTTTAATAGCTCCATAAGCAAACTATTATGGACAGATGGATCAGCAGGCTAGAAAAGACTGTCTAATGATTATATATGTATATAAACATGTGATCTAAGCTCTTTCTTACTACTGGAGAGTGTTTCTTCTGTTACACACCTATCACTTTATCTTAGGATATGTAGTTTTCTTTTGACAACTCTACAGAGAGTTTTCTAAAATATCTGTATAGAGTATTGTACCACTCCCTTTTGAAGTTTATAATATAGGAGTTTTTACAATGCATATACAAGATAGAGTTGATATTAATCTTGGTAGCCAGAACAAATAAACTTACCTTGATCTGAAGCATGACTTTTGGTAAAGTTTATAAGGTACAACTGGAGTGCCCTTAGTAATTTATAGGCTTCTGTGTATATATACTACTATTACTACTAACATAGTATATATACACAGAATATAGCCTACTTCATCGGTAACATCTGACAAAATGCAAGGACAAGCTTGGCCTGCTTTTGGGACAGTAGAGGGATAGAGTTAAGATGCACTGCACTACTTTTCAGCTATGTCTATGCAGCCCTGCCTTTAGAGAAGAAAAATGTTAGACTGACTGAAGAAATGTTTGGTTTGTATTCTCCTGTGTGTAGATAAATTACTCTTCTCTTTCCATTCTCCTTTATATAATCTAAATTGCTGTTTTGACAGAAGCTCTCCACTTTTATTATACATTACTCTACTTTGCTTCCTTATGGACCATTTTGAAGCAGACTGAAATCCATAGAGAAAAAAAGGAAGGAAAAATACTATTAGGCTATTGACTCTCCTTAGCAGTTTTTTCCTGGGTTATTTTCATTTGACTACTGATGTTGTAGAAAATGATATTTCCAGGTTTGGATTTTGGGAACTGGCTTGCAGGTAAAGTAGCTACTTACTGCATTAGAACAATGGTCCAGGGCAATGGCAAGGGTTAACTGGTGTCAAAAAGTCTGTTTATGACAAAGTTTCCTTCAAGGCCCACTGTGTCTGAAGCCAGGAGACACACAGGCTGGGAAATTGAAGACATGTACCACAGTGTTCCAATAACATAAACAGTGTACCCAAACAGAGATAAGGAACTCGGCAGCATTGGTGCCAGATCACAGTAGCCAGCTGCAGAGCTCTTGGAATGTCTGGTTTTAGAGGCTGGACCAAATTAAGATGTGTGCATGTGATGGCTTTGTTAGAACAAAGGAATATACTGACAGAACAGAACGTGGACTGTATGATAACCACAGGGAAACCAATCAATGATGTCCGGACATGAAGAGTCATCAGAGGAGAATACAAGGACAGATTTCATAGCAGCAAAGGGTACCTAAAAGGGTAACCTGAGGCCACCATAGACAGAGGGCACACCACCAACCTGTCTCACCCACCCCACTGTGGGCCTCAGCTCTCGACCTACAAGCTGCTGACGTGACATTCAACAAAGAACCACAGGTTGAAGCTTGCGCACTGGCCAAACGTACCTTCCCTCTGTGATAGCCCTAGGACTGGTAGATATAGAATCGGGGTGGGTTATTTTAGTTGCCTTGCCTGCATTATTCTTATCGGCTATCACTGTGTATCAATAACATTTGCTTATTATTCAACGGAGAAGTTGTGGTCTGTTTGAGGGTTTGGGTCCACAAGGTAGCTGGGTCATAAATCCAGTGCCAACAACTACATATTTTCTTTCTTTAGGAATACTTTAAATTTCAACTTGGACCAAATTTTGGTACACAATCTTTATGAGATTAAAATGCAACAAAGGAATCTTCTCCAGCAGCAGTCTTCAAATGACGATATATGACAATTAGCCTTTTTTTAAAGAAAACAGTTATTTGCCTTGCTTAAATAGACAATGTACTTACATCCACCCCTACTAAGAAAAGCATTTAAGGACATGCTTAACATCAACTGACTTCAAGAAAATACTTTAAAGTAAGTGCATGTTTAAGTGATTTCAGGATTGGGGGCTACATTTTTAATCATTCCTAGAAAATTAATTTATCTTATTCATTCCAAGTTTTTGTTTCTGAGGGATTACTTGTATAAATAACTGTCCCCATATAAATATTAGGGGTGTGCGAAGCAAGCAATATTCAATTCTTATTTGGATTCAACCTGATTCAGGGGACAGTGATTCGATTCTCTGATCTGGATCACTGTCCTAATTTGATTCAACTGAATCTGAATCTGAAGATTTGATTCTGATTTGGAGAAACAGCGATTCAGCCATAGACACAATTTTATGTTTTTCCTACATACCTCAAGGTACCAGGCGCGGCTTGTAAATGCTGAGATGGTGGGGTGCATGGCGTGTCCCATGAAAGCGTGGGGCGGTGGTCCCCTGCGTCCCACAGCTTGGTGATCAGCCACAGGGGGACCCTAGGTGCCCCCCCAGACCCAAGAAGTACAAGTTGCTGACCCAGTTGGGGTGGAGGGATCTGCCATCGAGCATGTGGGGGACCCCCCTGTGCTCCTGTGGGACAGTCCATCCACCCCACCCTCTCAGTGTTCACGAGCCGTGCACGGTCCCTCGACATACGTAGAAAAATAACATATAAAGCTGTGTCTATGGCTGAATCATCAAATCTCTGTGAATCGAGTCGGAGGCTTCTGATTTGATTTGGAGAGATTAATGGGTTTCCTGATTCGATTTGGATTTGGAGGTTCAGCCACTGAATCAGGCCAAATCTCCTCCAAATTGAATCAGTAACTAAAGCTTCACACAGCCCTAATAAACATATATAATGGCCATTGCATTTTTGTTCATTTTCAAATGTCTGTTTTTATATTTCAGTCAATACTAACCAACTGCAATGATGATATGACAAGAGAAATATGGGACAGAAATATGAGTGGATTCTGCACAGCGCAGATGACTGTTGCTTATTAGAAAACATACACATAAATTAATCCCCAAGGGAAGCCAAGAGTTTGGAATCTGTGACAGTAAAAGTTGTGTATGGTTGAAATATGGTTTTGGTGATTAAACATGAATAGCTTGCTGTGACTTTAGGTGCCAAAGCAAACAAAACCTTCAAGAGTTAGAAATCTATGTTTCACTATGTCAGGTGACACTGCCAAATGCTATTGCCAAGGAGAGGAAGGTGAAGTATCTGAGTTTCAGATACCGTTAGAGAAAGTAATTATGTTATCATTCCTTTTGGTTTCTTAAATAGAAGACAAATAGTTCTTTGTTGGAAGATCAAACTATACCATCAATGCTGAAGAAGTTTGCAGATAAAGTTTTACTAATATAACAAAGCATTATTAGTTAACACCTTTTCTACTAAAATTCTGTGCAATATATCCAAAACAGAGGTTCTTAAGAAAGAGAAAAGAACACTTACAAATACAGCAGAGTTTGAACCTGTAGGGTATTATGTTAGCTAATGAAAGATGAGCAAGAGGTGCAGAGATACACTGGTTTCACTTGCACTGATATTATTTACTTCATTAGTGAATCCATCTGTCTTTTCCTGTATGCTTCTGTGCTTTTACTTTCCCCCCAAATGATACATTCCATAGTCACAAGGGAGCTTACAGTATTCATTTGTATGAACATAAATGCTACTTCATTTTCCTCAAAATCATATTATGGATCAATTCATAATGCTTCAGCATACAGGCCTTGCCTTTTTCTAGTGAAATGTTTCTCTATAAACTGTCTAGTAACTAAAGGCTGCAGGATATTGTTTTATGCATGCCCTAAGTGACTTGCTCCATAAGTCAACTACTAACAAAGAGTAATATCCTGCCCGATGCAGCAGAGGCAGATGTGGTTCACCTTCCTCTCTGCTGTTTTTTTGGCAAATTTTCTTTTCCGTGTGCAGTGTTTATTCACACTACCACATATAACCATATATGAACACAGTATCTTTCCTTTTCATCACAACAGGAATCTGGCTACTAATTAATGTTTATGGCATTTACAATGGAAAGGCCATAAACCTATTAAGCTTTGGTTTAAAGCAAAATGGGAATGGAAAGCCTATGACTTCAAGTATAAGACACCAATAAGCTGAGTTCCCTATAAATAAATACTTGAGGGAATTATATATATTAGAGGTGCAGCAATATATCAGTTGCATATGAGATCGGCACCAATAAAAAGAAAATTAATATGATCAGCTACCAGCTTTTTTTGGCCTATGTAGCTGATAAATGTCACCAATAAATACCACATGCATGCACGCAGCCATATATGCATGTACATGGCCAGAAATGCAGCCTGGCTGCCTGGAAAGCAGCATCCTGCCCGTAAGTCGGGGGTGGGGAGTGAGGGGGGTAGATCGAGGCCCCCACAGTGAAGGAGGGAATGGGGCAGGGGCAGGCACTACCTAGCTACGGTGGTACATGGGACCCCAGGGCCAGGAGTGGAACTGAGCTGCAGGTGGCTCGTCCAGGGGGTGTGGGAGGGTGATGAGGGGGTGTGGATCCCTGCTGCTGCATGCACCCCCAGGGAAGGCATGGGGGTAATGTGGCCCCCTGGATTAGTGCACAGGGTGGAGGTAGGCTGCCTGCTAGAGGCTGGGGGCCAGGGGCTGCACCAGCCTCTTTCCTATGTGGGGGCTGGGCCAGGGCTGGGAACAGGGTGGGCTCAACTACGTGGGATGGATGACAGCAGCAGTGCTGAGAGGGGTGGCTACAGGGAATGTTGGGGTGGCTATAGCCCCCCCAAGCTCTCCTGTAGCACTGCCCTTGCTCAGGGCACTCTGCTCTGCTGCCTTTCCCTCAGGAGCCCCGCACTCCCCTGCCCACCCTGCACTGCAGAACTCCCAAGGGAAAGGCAGCAAAGCGGAGTGCCTGGAGCAGGGGTAGTGCTAGAGGAGGGTTTGTGGGGCTATAGCCACCCCAAAATTCCCCGTAAACCCCCCCATAGCCACCCCTCCCAGCATCACTGCCACTGTCCCACACAGCTGACCCCACCCTGCTCCCATCCCCAGCCCGGCCCTGTCATTGGGAAGAGGCTGGTACAGCCCCTGGCCCCAAGCCCGCAGCGGGCAACCCACCTCTGCCCCACATACAAATCTGGGGAGGGTGTACCCCCTATGCCTCCTCTGGTGATTCGTGTGATAAATATGAAAGTCCTACATTGTATATATGTGTATAGACACACACGCATAGGCATACATGGTATGCAGACATACATACATACATCATATATGTGTGATACACACATACGTATATGAAAGTCCCACATTGTATACACACACACACACACACACACACACATATATGCATGAACATAAATGGTCAGACAGATCTACTGAATATTAAACAACTGGGAAAGACACCCAAAGTTTTTTTTAAGCTATAGTTGGTATCTGTTGCTCTTGAGTTACATATAGATAAGCGGTTGCCTGGAATATAGTCTATTTGAGAAGCAGAAACATTTTTATTAATCTCTCCCTTCATTGTTGGCTGAACTGCTATTTCAAATATATTTGTCATCTGTTATTCCCAGAATAGCAAGCAAGTGCTGCACATAAGCCTTCCAGTAAATTCATATCTAGCTTACAATGTTTTAGAAGTGCACCCATGAATTATCTAGATGGCTAGATAGTGAAAAATCAGAAAACCTCTACAGTATCCCCTTACATCACTTTGAAAACAGCCATGAGAGCCTCTGACACACAACATATATTTACTACCTCACTAATCTAATATTACTTGTTTTTCAGCCCAGTATCTTTGGAGTAATTCTCTCTTTACTTATTTTTTGGCCTAGATATGATCCTCCTAATGGGAGAGAAACTTTTCTTTTCCCCATTACAAGAAAATGAATTGGTAGGATCACTAAATATTAATATTAAACACTTACTCTCATATATTAAATGTTTTCTCTCATGTATAGTATGACGAACAGCTTAGGTACCAAAAAATGAATATGCATTCATTGTAACTTATATTTATTTAATTTAAACTATGTGCACAAGAGCTGTGCAGGCACTATGCCTGCTTTTTTCGAATACCTTTTACCGTGACAGTTTGGATAACAATCTTCAACACATCTATGCTTCATCCAAAAATCAGACATCTAAGGCCAGCTTCCTTTCTCTCACTAGTTTTGCAGAGATTAAACTTGAGAAGGAATGCTTATAAAGCTAAAATGTCCTTTGATAAAAATGGTAGGAGACTCAGGCCAGTGATATCCATTTCTGCTTAACATGGCCATGCATCTTTTGAAAAATGCATTCTCCCACTCTTTATTATTTTCTGTGCTTTCTTCTTTCTACCTCCTCTTCAACTACCCAAATCTATGCTCACAAACACAGCTTCAATGTATTTTAGAAAGCCTGATCATAACTTGTTTCAGGGATGCTGGTTGCAGTTGTGTTGGTCTAAGGGCACAGGCAGACAAAACCCTTTGGGTAGAGGTGATATCTTTTATTAGACCACCTAAATAGTTGCAAAAAAAAATTTTTCTTTGCAAGCTGTTGAGCTCACACACCCCTCATCAGGCAAAGGAGAAGTCAAAGATAGTAAGAATTCTTCCACGTAGAAAAGAAGCTCCATCTGGCAAAGAAGAGATCAGAGATGGCAAGCGTTCTCCCAGATAGAAAAAACAGTTTGTAAAGAGCTGCTTTGTGAGAATGCAAATGATGAGCAGAAATGGTTGCAGAAGTCAACGTACCTGGGGGGTATTAGTTGGCAGGCAGGGTGTTGAATTTGGCTTCATGTTATGCAGGTTCCTTTTCAAACAGCAAAATACAATATCTTTCATGTATCAGGGATGTTGGTTGTAGCTGTGTTTGTCTAAGGGCATAGGCAGACAAAAGTCTGTGAGAGGTGATATCTTTTATTAGACCAACTAAATAGTTGCAAAAAAACCTCTCTCTCTTTTCAAGCTTTTGGGCTAACTTACCCTTCATCAGGTAAAGGAGAAATCAAAGATGGTAAGAGTTCTCCTACATAGAAAAGAAGTTTTATTTGGCAATGGAGAAATCAGAGATGGGAGCCCAAAAGCTTGAAAAGAAGATTTTTTTTGTAACTATTTAGTTGGTCCAATAAAAGATATAATATCTACCCCAAAAGTTTTGTCTGATCATATTTTGGAGAGACTGGCTCATATTATGATTTAAAATTAAAAAAAAAAGTCTGGGATAGGCAAAGAGGAAAAATCTTCATAAAACATACAAAATAAAATTACCCCAATCACAGAAAAAAGTGTGGACAAAAACCAGTGTGTGGCCTATTATGAATCATATCATTGCCCATTAGATTGCAGTATGACATAAAAAACAGCTATTTAAAGATATACTTCCATAAATAATTCTTTATTAAAGCAAATATACTTACGTTGTATTGATAAATATGAATTACATCCTAATCACCAGAAAATCTCTGAATCAAGAAAAATATGTATTCTTTTTACCTGTACAGATCTGCAAAAATAAAACATTTGCATAGATTTTACAGGGCTACCATTCTAAGTATTATTAGGAATGCTTTTGGTATTCATATTAAATACAACAAAAAGGACAACAGGAATAGAATAGTAAGTGCATATTTTTTTCCTAACTCCTATTTAGCTACTGGCATATTCTGGTCTTTTATAATCTGGGCTAAAATAAAATTTCCTCACAAAGAAAGGTGGAATAACGCACCCTCCTTCCCTTTGTTCTAAGGAACGTAGTGCTAGTTTGGGAATTCTGCAAGTTCCTTTACAATGCCTTCTGCTCTTGCTTGTACCTGAGTTTTTGCTCAGTTAGAAAAATTCTGAAAGATATCAGCAACCTCAAGCCAGTTTCGGAAGCAAGATAGTCCTCTCTCTCTGATCTGTTTCCTTCCCTTGTCGGTAATGACCTCTCCAGTTTGCTTCACAATCACCAATTTGGGGATGGCCGTTATGTTGTATTTCTTCTTCAGCTCACTGGAAACAAAACAACAAAAATTTTAACACACTATAAGAAAATGCTTCAGCAAACCTTCAAGTCTTTTTACAAAGAATGGCCTGGGCAAACAAATTGAAAAGCAGGAGTAAAAGTCTCAGAGTTACAAGCACAGAACTCCATTGTACTAGGAAGCATAAAATGGCTTTTAGTCAACTTTGAGTTCAGAATTGGAAAGACACCTCTGACATACTGGTGTGGAAACCTGTCCAAGTTAGAGTCGTGTTTTGGGGATTACCCTCTGGGGTAAAGCACTGGACAGTGTCTGTATAGCATGATGTGCACCACACTCACTGCATATCTGTCAGATTTGCAAGGGAGTCCTAAGGCAGTTTCATAGCCCTCTTTTACAGTATCTGCTCTGGGGAACTCCTCCCCTAGCCAGAATCAGGGCTCTTGGGACACCTTTATATTGCTCCAGTCCTTTTGCCATGTGAATCACTGCGGGGGAACAGATAAGGATCTCATCTATGGAGTTTTTATTTCCAAAATTTGCATTATGAAATGATGGATGGTTCATTTTTCCCAATGCAGACCTGTTAAATCAGCAAGACACTACATTCCTCACTGAAATACTTTGCAAAAATCCCTCATCAGAAAAGGGAGAGGCCATACTTTAATAACTCTTTTAAATTTAGCCAAAATGACAGTATATTTCATCAGTTTTTATGGGAATATAAGGGTGCCAAGATTTAAATTAACAAGAAATCATCTGATGTTTGAGGAAATTCACACCCTTGTCCTTTTAACCAGAAAACCCCCCAAAACCTCCCCAAAACAAACAAACTACATTTATACTACTTAGGGACATGGGGCATACAGGTGGTCTTATAAATATATGCATTTTCATACAAAGTATCACCAAACTCTACAACTGTGTGGCAGGTATTTTCTTGTGAAGGATTAACAGCCGGATGGATTGAGACTGCCTCCTCGGACTAGTATTGCTACATCAGTAAAACCTATGCTAGTTCCTCCCCAGTACAATTAATGCCCATTCCATCTTTCTCTCAATATAATCAAAGTTGGGTTGTCTCTGTTGCTGCTAATGGCACTTGAAGGCCTCTTTTGTGACCTCCTGTTCCCTCTTCTCTAAAGTAGTAAAGAGACACCTCTGGGAGAAGAACAGCTGCTCAGAAGCCAAGGGTTGTTTTGGAGGCAACAGGATCAATATTTTTTTACCTGTGCTGCGAAGAGAAAAGGAAAATCTCCTTCCTCACTTCTTCCCACCCTCTCCCCTTTTTAAAGTTGTTCACATCTCCCTGCACAACTTTCAAGGGCAAAAAAAGGTAGTGAAAGGAAACTGTGGTAGAAGGTAAGAAAACGCTTGTTCTGCAGGGGTTTTGGTTGTAACCGTGTTGCTCTAAGCTTGCTAAGAACTTTTTTTCCAACTACTCAGGTGGTCTAATAAAAGATATCACATCTACTCAAAGAACTTCGCCTGCTATTTGTTCCGCAGAACTTGAAAGCTTTGCAGAGCAGGGACAACATGCCTCCTCCTTGTTATAAGAGGCAGGGAGGCAGCTGGACATCCTGCCAACATCCCAACACGAGAAGCAACCAGTGACGGAAATGCTGCAGAAATCTTAAACTCTTTCAATAGCCCCTAAACTTAAGCTACAGACACTAACAGAAATAAGACTGTTAACCTTTATTTAAGTTAAGGTCATTAGTGTAGTGCTGAAATGCACCTATATATAACGTTAAATGTCACAGTTAACTACACACAAGCATTTGATTTTATAGCAATGTACATTTACGTAGAAGGAAACAAACATTCAGTCACCCTCAGGTCATACCATTACTTAAATAACTGTGTGCACAGAGGCTATGAAAGAAAGTAAGAAAAGAGAACTAAACTCTACAGCTTAGTGGTGAGGGCACTCCTCTAGGGGCATGTTTATATATGCATTAATGCGCCATTTTGACTGCTTATTAAGTTTAGTACCTTTAATAACCTAATGTGCAGTAACCGGTGCTACTATGCAGCAGCACCAGAGCACAGATTTTTAGTGACATTAATGCACAGTAGAATGAGTCTACTATGCATTTAGTTTCTTGTGCCCCATAAGTAGGGAGGGAGCAAGATGTGCCCCAGAAGTAGGGAGTCTTGGAGTCTAATTCCTGATCTCAAGGTCTGGTATACTGTCAGAATTATTTGTTCTTTGTGGTGGGAAGAAGGATTGTGTTAACTTATTATTTATACT
Organism: Crocodylus porosus; assembly: GCF_001723895.1. Taxonomy (NCBI): domain Eukaryota; kingdom Metazoa; phylum Chordata; order Crocodylia; family Crocodylidae; genus Crocodylus; species Crocodylus porosus. Next base: position 6,279,184 of record NW_017728950.1, on the reverse strand, counting down.
TCTAATTTATACTATATTATATTATACTTACAGAAAATGCATAAACAGTCCTGGAAACAAGGCCTGGAACCCATTACTTTTCCTCAATATAAAAGTTACCTGCTAGCCTAGAAAATCCTGCTCCTGACTGCTCATTCTCTTTCCAGCCCCATGAACTGCCCTCCTTTTTTGAACAGTGATTCAGCTTCAACAGGAGGGGTAGAGGGTACCCTGACCCAGCATGGACTATAACAGGAGTGGCCAACCTGTGGCACCAGTGGCATGGGCAGTCTCTGGGTGTGGCATGCAGCAGATCATGGAGGGGAAAGGCAGCACAGCAACAGATAGGGCAGGGAGCAGAAAGCAGAGCAGGAGACCAAGCAGAATGCACAGGACAGAAAGCAGAGAAGGAATTTGGGCAGCAGCACAGAGTAGGGAACAAAAAGCAAAGCAGCAGACTGAGCAGAGGAAGGGGGTTAGAGTAACACTCAGGGAGGACGTGTGGCTAATTTGTGACATGCCTACCAAAAAGATTGGCCCTACTGATCTAAAACCGGGTAGCTTGGAGCTTGGATTTGAATGGGTGAGATGCAGATTTGAATCCCTTCAGGCTGAGAAGGGCCTAGAACAGGGGTGGGTGAAGTTCAGCCCGCAAGCCAGATCCGGCCTCCATTTCCCAGCACCCTGCTCAAGTGGCTGGTGCCAATTTCCATAGAGACCCCAGGAGCAGCCACACTGTGATATACTGGGGCAGGGGTTTCTGTGGAGACTGGCCCTAGCAGTCTGGCAGGGTGGGGAGCTGCTCTGGAACCAGGCTGGGATCTTGCAGAGGTGACAGTGTAATCCAGAGCTGCGCCAGAGCTGTGATCTGCAGCCTGCATGCTCTGGGCAGGGGCACACAGGCAGCAGATCATGGCTCTGCCCTGGCTCTGGACCACACTATCACCGCTGCAAGGAGTCAGGGCAAAGCCGCAACCTGCTCCCTGCATCCCCCTGCCTGCAGCATGCAGGCTGCAGATCATGGCTCTGCCCTGACTCTGGACCATGGTGTCATCACTGCAAGATCCCAGCCCAGCTCCAGAGCAGCTCTGCACCCTGCCAGTGCTGCTGGGGCCAGTCTCCATGGAAACCCTGGCCTCCAGCTATCATGGTGGGGGTGCTGCTGGGGTCTCCATGGAAATTGGCCCCAGCAACATGTGCAGGGGCTGTTGGGAAATGGAGTCTGGCCTTCAGCCAGATCTGCCATTTGCCCACCCCTAGAACCTAGGGCTTCAGCTTCCTGGGAAAGTCTTAGATAAAAGATGGTGCCAGTGTTTTTTTTAAAAAACTGAGCCCTAGTTAGTTCTTTCAAAGACTACATGAAGGCACATATGCACAGGGATGGGGTCCAGGCATTGTATCCTGAGTGGACAGAGGGGCCTCCCTTGCACAAAGTTCAGATGCATCCTCGTGGTCAATATTTCCTACTGCAGAGGTTCTCAAATCTAAGGACCACCACCGGCCCGCGAGATCCATTCAGGTGGTCCACAGAAAGGTAACCTAAGGCTAATGCTGACAAACATTACATCCAACTTCCCAGAACTTTGCTGAAAAAAAACAGGCACATCCACTGCATTAGAAAGGTAAGATTACTGATATTAAAATATGAGTTGTGTGCTTTGATTTGTAGAACAAAAAGGAAGTTTAAGTGGTCCGCTAAGATCCTCAGCAATTTTCAAGTGGTCCGTGAAAAAAAAAGTTTGAGGACCACTGTCTTACTGTTTGCAAAAGGAAAGTCTCTGCTCAGCATGCAGCTATTTTTGGACTGCTCTTGGAGGCAACTTTCCACATACACAGTGTTAGAGTTCACACTGAGTGTTGTATTCTATTCAGGGGGCCAGGTGTCTCAAACATAGGCATTGCAGAGCCTCACCTGTAGGTGCCCAGTTTCATTATTCAATCTGGCCCACCAAGAAAAGTCAAGAAGTGGAGGGTCTCCGCCTTGCATATGTAAGAGACCAGACATCAACAGCATTGATTAAAAATAAGCAGGTAAACTGGAAGGAGGTTTCTAGTCGGGGTTTTGGCTCATATGCAGCACCTGGACGCTGGTTTGCAAGACTATGCAGTCCACATGCAAAAATGTTTATTCTACAGGCTCAACAGTTACTAGTAGGTTTACGGTGTATAAGCAGACAGTTTGGGGTCTTAAACTGAGTAGAGAAGTGGGAGAAGAAAATGTTGTTTTTAGAATCTGAGATAAAGTATGTATAAATTGAAATATTTGTATAGGCTATGAAGATATTTTATTTGTACCAACATTCCCTTAACCTCAGGGATGTATAAATTAAAATCCTTGATGTTCTTAGGCAACATTGTTTGGTTCTGGACCATTTAACTTTAAAGCTAAGTAGCCACCTTAGCTTATGGTTAAAATGCTTTGTCTTTTAATTAAAAGGTAATGCTCCGTTCAATATTTTCAGGGCTTACGAAGATTTTATCAACTTGTGGAATGTATACTTGACTAGATTGTAGGCTACAAACATAGTTAATGTGCCATGCAGCATTTGCATCAATTTAGTAAACTGGCTGTAGATATTTATGACAAAGATGTTTCATCATAATAGCTGTTTTTGCTGCGTAAGCTATTTTATTCAGCTATCTGTCTTTGTATCTTCTGGTGCTTTATTCATTATGCCAAGGCCTTCAGCAGATACCTCTGATTAAAGTGAACTATAATGAAAAATGAGCTCATAGTTTAATTCAAACGGCAGCAAAAAAGGACTTAAGCCATTACTTCCTCCTCTTTTAACTATATAGCTAATACACTCACAGGAATTACAAAGTTAATGGGAGTACTAACATGCTACACACTGTAATACATAACCACAGGGAATTACATGATATATTTATCTCCCACTAGGAGAACGGGACCTATAACTCAAAGGACAGCTCCTCTTGTAAACAATGGCAGTCTTGCTAATCTTTGCTTACAGTAAATACTGTGCCCCATAGTTATTGGTTCTTTATGCTATTTGCCTACATGCAACAAACCCAAAGATTTCCTACATTAAATATTACCAGGCATAAGTGCAAGCACATGCAAATTTAATTACATTAATTGGCAGGAGAGAATCTAGCATTCTACGAGGGAAGGGAGAGATTCTTTTTCTGAGTTTCCTTCAGCTACGAGGTCAATCTCTAAAATTAAACAATCCTCCCTTCACCCTTCTTATGTATTTAGTCCCAGCTTCAGCTACTGTAATTTCTCCCACACATCGACATCATGCCATGGTGAGAAGCTTCATGTAAATCCAAAGCTAAATTAGCCTTCCCTTTTTTCAGGGATCTTTAGGGATCCCACTTTCCTCGTCTCAAAGGTTTTGAATCTTAGAGATCCTTAACACCAGTCAGTGCTGGTCTATAAACTGGCACGAGGGAATTGCCAGATAGGAGTGCATACTCCTCCACTTCTCCAGAGGCTAACAAAACTTCAGTAATCTCAGACCTACTGGGAGAGGGAAGAAGTGACTTAATAACAAAGGCCCCAGTCCTGTACCAAGACTGACATTATGAACCCACATGGTGTGATACTGAGTGAACTGGGCTCCACACAGGCACCGAAGTCTGCCTGCCTAGATCACAGTGGTTTGCTTACATACACTCTCTATCTGCCACGCCCGCCGATTTGCTTCTTTTCCCTCCTGTTTGTCTTCATTCTTCTCCCCTAGGATCATGAGTTCATGCTAACAGCAACACCAGAAACACCTGATCGGGGGGGGTTATTTTCCACTGCTTATGCCGCTGACTGCGTGAATCAGTACAGGTGCAGCCCTAACTCAGGGAAATGGTTCAAATGCAAATCTCGGAGGTATGCCTGAGATCCAGCTTTGTCTTTGATTCTCACGACCATGAAAATACACTACAGGTATGTTCACACTGTAAAATGAACAGCAGGACAGAACCGAGGCATTAGCAGACACGCTGCAGATAGCCTTGGTACACACTGATTTAGGACACAATAGGTAGAACTGAGCTGCTCATGCTTAGAGATGGCCACTTTCCAGCTCAAAGTCAAAGTGCATTATAGTGTGGGAAAATGTAGACTGCAATTAATGTACCATTCAGTGTAAAAGCAGCTGATTTTTCAGGACCATCCCTTTACCCAAATATACACAACAATATCAAAAACTATGTTTATCATGATCATTATTATCATTATAGAGGAATGGGGCTGCACTGTGTTAGACACTGCACTAACCTACAGAAAATCCCTGCCCAAAGGGCTTATGTCTAATTGAAGACAGCAGGCTTCAGACTAGTTTACCCCCTTTTCCCCTGCACCCCCAAAAAACAAGGAGAAAAAGAAAAGACCAGTAATAAACAAAAAAGGACGCTATTCCCTCTAAAGAGATATCACCCCTATCACAACTGAATGGTCCTCACCTGCAAAATGTGCTCCATCCATAACAACTGTTCAGGTCTATTCAGTACTTATGCAGGTATTCTGTGCTTAACAAAGGCAGTGATGCTTTCTCTATCTGAATTCTTTTGTACTAACCTCTGCCCGTAGTTCAAGTCCCAAATTACTTCAATTCATTTGAGCAAATAATATCCTTTTAATTGAGTTTCATTCTCCTGATTGTGAAATGTCTTTTCTTTAACCAGGTCCTACTGCACTAACGCTGTTAGAATACAGTCATATAATCTACCATGTAAATGTTGGCTGCTGCATTCATGAAACCTCATTACTGCCCCAACATCCCTTCTCCAAAGCTGCAAGGCACTGCTGTCAGATAAAGGGAAGAATGAACAAGAAACCTGCTGTAAGTTTTACACTTGTTACCATACAGAGTGGGTGCATCTACACATGCACTTCACTGCACAGCATAATTTGCTGTGGTGTAAAGCATCACAGTCTACATGTGCGATGCTATTAGACTGCAGCAAAATAATTTTCACCACTGTAAGATAGTAGTATCTTACGGCAGTGAAAATAACTGCAACTAAACACACGTGGAACACTGACCCAGACATAAATTCTGCTCAGTCAGCCAAGCAGCAGGGGGCCAGACCCCTGCCTGCTGCCTAGCCACACAGCTCCTCTCTTTGCACATGCTTGTGCCCCAGCCAGCCCCTACGCCACCTGACGCAGTGACCCAGAGCTTGAGGTTGCCCCCCCGCCCTGCAAGCCTGCTGCCAACCCGATGCTGCTCTGCCCAGGCTCAAACTACTGTGGTCCAAGACACACATGTAGATGCTGTACCTGGGAGCTGTTTGCACCAGAGTTTATTGCGCCACACTAATTGAACATGTAGATGTACCCAATAACTACCTTCTCCACAGTAGGGGTATTTTCTTTTTAAATAACAATTCATTGCTAAGTATTGTTTGTAGTCCTGGGAGCACTTGTGGAGCAGCTCACCAGCTGCTAAGAGTTTTAAGCAATATGTCAATTCAACTCACAAGGAGGAAGACATATTGGCAGTTCTGCCACTGACTTCAGTAAAGACAGGACTTCAACCCTGAAGATTAAAGCTGTTCTGCAGCTTGCAATTGGTAGAGGTTCATCATCATATCCATTCATCTATTCTGAATATAGGACTTGGAAAAGTATTAAAATTTACAGCTATCCCAATGAAAGGAACAGCCTCATTTATTTTAGTTTTTATAGTCAATAAGTTAGCAATTAAAATGTTTAATAAGCTGCATGAATTCTGTTCTCAAAATTCTCAACTTGACATTTCAATTACTGCCTTGAAAACCTCCTAAGTGGAAGTGTCTCATACGATTACCAGATTTAAGAGAGAAGTGTTAAAGCTCCCTTCAACCCATGAAACAGAATACTTCAAATAGCCCAACTACAAATAGTCTTAGCCACTGTAATTCATTAGACATTATAGAAACCAGTCAACTAGCAAAAGCACCTTGGACTATTATGAAAAGCTGAAAAGGTTACTGCCATAATCCAGCAAACATGGCAAAATGCTACAAAAAAGTTTATTTTTAAATAAGGCTGATTTTTCTGACCAACAAAGCCCTAAGTACCTAAACAGAGTCTCAAACCTATAGCTCTTCAAGGTAGTAAACTATTATGACATGGGACTGCAGACAAATTAGACAGTAAAGCTGGGTGGGAAAAAAAAAGCTGATTCTATTTCACAGCCATTTTTTTCTCAGTATTTTTCCTATTTTCAATGAAAAGTGAGTTTTTTCTTTCACTTTGGATGCAAAGCTGAGTAACTTTCATCAATCCTTATTTTCCCAATAAGCTTTAGTCTTTATATCCCTTTAACATTTGTTAGTTTTGGGTGTATGAACTCTGGTTATTATTAGCCAATCCTTTTTCACATCATATTAAGTTCTTGCTCTCAGTAGCATCGTGTGGCAATGAACTCCTCAGCCTAATTATACATTGTGTGAAAATATATTTGCCCTTACCAGTTCTGAATTTACCATCTTCTACTCTTGACGAATTTCTTCTCACTGTTCTTATGAGATGGGGGGTGTGCCTACATGTTCATTAATGTGCCATAAATACGGTGCATTAATTTTAGTACCTGTAAGTTAGCAATAACAGGTGCTAACTTAATGCATCATAATTGGTGCATTAGTGCAGATCAGTGCTTTTTGTGTGATGCTTAATACACACTGGACTAAAACTGCTGCGCATTAGTTCAGATGAACGTTTTTTGTGTGATGCTTAATGCCCGTTGTACTAATCTACTGTGCATTAGCATGTTTTTTCCCAGCTGCTCTAATGCGCAGTAGAATTAGCCCACTGGGTATTAAGCGTTTTGTGTAGACACGCCCGGGGAGAACAAAACTTCCAGACCTACCTTCTCTATATACTGTTCTTTGTTTTTATCTATACATGTCTGTTGGGTGTTCTCTTCTTCACCTCCTTTTCAAAGGGAAGCAGTTAGGGTCCTTTCAATGTCAAATCAAGAATTTCAATGTGCTGATACATTTTGACAGCAGGGCAGATATGCATCTTTATGGACACATAAAAGGTACATATATAACCCATAAAGATGGATATTTATCCTGCCTTCTAACTGACTTCAGACTAACACCACTAATATCTCTCAGTACATTTTGTCACCTTTCTCTGAACCTTCTGTTGTTCTGCAATGCCCTTTTTGAGCTGGAGTGACTCATACAACCCACAGTACTCCAAGTGAGACTGCACCATTGATTTTTATCAAGTTAGTATAATATTCCTTTTGTATTTTCTCTGTCCTGTTCTTTTTGCATCCTAACACAACACCCTAAAATGTTTTGATCCCAACCAAGCAGAAGCCTTAGCTGAGTTGTGTACAGTACAGTGACACCCCAGTCAGGTCCAGAGTTAGAGCTCCTTTGAGTCTATGAGTAGTTCCAAATTTTTTCTACAATATTTAAATTCATCAGCCATCATATTGCCCATTCAGCTAGCTTGTCTAACTTTCCCAGAAGCTCCCCAGACTCATCCCTGGACTAACAGAAATAAACTCACCTGCAAGTTTTGCTCCCTTCTCACTCAAAATTCCCATTTCCACATCATTAATATTGTATCTATGTAATATTATTGTACACAAGACAGAATTAGTATAAACCCACTGAGGTCTATATTTTAACAGAAATGGTTAAATCCATTCCCTATTTAGATAATGACGTTCGAGTGACTGGGGCAAAATATCAGCGGGCTCAAGCTGGAACTGATGCTGGACAAGTGCAGCTGCAGCATCAGTGTGTCTAAAGGCAGTAGGACCCAGATGTCTTCTTGTACAAGAGGCATGTGTCCAGCTCGCATCTTGGTGCTCATCCATGTACCACCTAAATCTGATTCTGATTATTGTAAGGCAGAACTAGGGGGCTTGGAGCCCAAAGGAGATGTTGGCTGGATCCAGGGGAATCTAACTGTCAGATCCAGGAGGAATCGGCTGTCTGATCTGGGGGGATCCAGCTGTCAAATACAAGGGGGATCCAGGTGTTGGATCCAAGCAGGATTCTGCTGTCAGATCTGGGGGACCCAGCTGTTGGATTTAAGGGGGATCCAGGTGTCAGATCTGGGGGATCCAGCTACTAGATCCAAGGGGAGGGGGGTCCATCTGCCACAATTTGGGGGATCCAGCTGTCAGATCCAGGGACAGTCCAGCTGTTGGATCCAGGGGAGATCTACCTGTCAGATCTCTGGGGATCCAACTACTGAATCCGGGTTTGAGCAGCTCTGCTGTTAGAGACTCCTGGGAAGGGACTTTAAGGGTCCACGCAGGATCACCTCAGCCTGCCCTCCGGCATGTGGGG